>NC_138886.1:54128017-54339182 GCF_965194825.1 Balaenoptera physalus
AGCACTAAATCAATTTAAGGAACTGCAGAAGTTAAATACATACATTATTATGATGATGACAGAAAAGGCAATGAATGTCTCGCAGCTCCATTTGCTTTCTTTGTTAAGAAAGAAAAGCTAATTATCTGCAGCTGTCAACCATGAAGACCTAGACCTATTTAAGTCAACATTAGCCTTGGACAACTGAAAACATTTCTCATATTTTTGCCCAATTGTTTTCTTTTTGCAAGAAGAAATCTCATTACAAAATATTAAACATTCTGAAGGACAATGTAAAAACAAGCTGAAAAATGTAACACTAAACATTTGTATCCCTTTTCTTAACCAATTCATTTTAATATTTCAAAAAACTGACTGCCAATTTTTTGTAATATCCATCCTCTAATTAGCGTAGCCAAAATTTAGAAAGATATAAAGCCTCTCTACATAAATTCATATTAAAAAAATTCAACTGAAACCCCACAGATTAGTGGTTGCAATGAAATTACATTAAGATGATCAAAGGAGAAATTTTAGCCATTTATTTAATTAACAAAAGGAAAGAAAGAAAAACACGTTCCAAAGTTAAAATGCCGATAAATGACAGAAAATTCACACTGAATCACCAGCTTCTATGTTGTATAATGTTGTCTTTATCTACCAATGTTCCATTTTTCAATCTAGTCCATTAGAATCTAGAATTGAACAGCTAATTGGTTTTGAATTTTCTTTTTCCAAATTTAAGGATCAACTTGTATATTTCCTGGATATCAAATAAGAATGAAAAGAATACTCTTAATAAGTGAAAAAAACCCCAAGCTTATTATCATCAATATATAAACTATGCAATCTCTTAACAGTATGTTCTTAAAAGTTTTCAAAGGTCATTATTCTTAATTATGAACATAAACATTCTCTACATTTGCTCTTACTGAGTTTTCAGTGATAAAACATTATTTTCTTGTTATTTCTTTTGAAGAGGTCTTCTCACAGGAATACACTTAATAGTATTTTAAAATTCCATATTAAAACACTGCCCATTTAGCTGTCTAATGAATTTTTTAAACACATGTACCCCTAATATAAGCAAAACCAACACAGATAAATTGAAACTCAATCACGTAAGAAAAAATTTGACAAATGGCCTAACAGAATTATAGTTTTAAAAATAATAGCTTCATGTTTAAGTTCCTAAACCAGCCTTAAGGAGAAGTCTTTTCTAACTTCACCTAACCCACAGTTTCAAGCTTCTGATTTGCTACAAATCCCCCCTTCCATCTGAAGGAATCACTATTGTATTTGTAGGAGACAAGGAAGAAAAAGGTCAAGAACCGTTAACAGCATAAAAAGCAAACTCATCTCAGATCCAAGAATCACATGTGGAAATGGCTAAGGTATAGACACAGACATGGCCTGTGTGATAGGTAAAGAAATAATATAGTTAAGGAGCTACGCTACACCAAACATTAAGTAAATTTTCCACTGTCCCCAAACTAGTAATTGACAGGATCAAGATTCCATCGTAACTTTGGACAACAAAGCCCAGGTTCTTTTCATAACACAATACTACCTCCAAGCAGAATTCTTCCCTGGCTTTACATTTTTAGAAATCTGTATCTATCAAGATTGAGTAATGGTTGCCATCCTTTACAGTTGATGATGCTGGTGACAGTGTTATCCAAACACATATACACAGCAGAAATGACAAAAATATGATTAGGAGGCAATCCTTTGTCTTAAAATGAGGAGGATAAGATAGGTGACCTTCGAGGGTCCTTCTAGCACTAACATTCTAATATTCTTTGGATTATTTATATTGCTAAGATATTTGGGAACAGATAAGAAGCCTGTGGCTATTTCTTTTCTAACTTTCTGAAATCTGTTCAAGATAATAATTCCCGGTTGATCACTATTTTATAAAAACTTAAAAATAGCATCTACAACTAATGTAACACTCACAACTCTGTGAGCTGGATTATTATTGTACACAGGTGAGAGAAATAAGGTTCAAGATTGTGGTGACGCGGCACAAATCACCAAACTACTAATAGAGCAATTCCAAATGCAGGCCTGCCCTACTCACAACTGAGGACACTTCCCATTATGTACTAGATGCCACCGTAACTTTATACATCGCCATAACTTTGTTACATGCCCCCTCACTTGGTCCTCAGAACAACCCTGTAATGAAACAAGGCAGGTAATATTCTTCTGGCCTCATTTTACAATGAGAAAACTGAGACTCACAGAGAATTTAAACCACTTGCTTTAGGATCCTTCAGAGTAACGGAAAAGTCTCAAACACAGGCCTCCTGACTCCACGTCCAGTGACTGTCACTGTAATTTTTACTGTCAATTACAAGTTGGCTTTAATATATCTTTGAAACATTTCTATGCCTACCCTGTGTAACCTGGTCTCTCTAAATCTGAAATCTACTAAATGTAATTGAGCTCATAAAAGCATCATGTTTATGCTTCCATATGACATAACTTATGTTTCTAATACAGAATTTATTTTCCAAAGATATTTGTCTATGACTGTCAAAAAGATTTCCACCCAGATTTTGACTGATCAAGAACAAGGTTTCTAATACTAGAAAAAAATCCTACTTGAATCCCAATGGAAAAAAAGATGCCTAATTTGGGAGTCTGTTAAATTATGAATCAGCCTTCTCCTTGCTTACATCCACTTAACAGGCCAGACAGTAGTACTGCCTTTCTGTCATTAATTCCTCAGACTCTTTCTAACCAAATGCACTGCCATTTCGGAAGGCCAGAATGATCTCATTTAGTAAAGCAGCTTCTTGCCCTTTCATTAGGCCCTAATCTAAATTACAGTATAAAGACATAAGGCTCTGTATTCGTGACTGGCTCATGAAAAAGGGCACTAGCTGGCCATGTGGCCTGATGAAGTCCTGGGACACAGAAGGGTCTTTTTTGGACTTTATCATTCCAAGAGCAGGGAATTTATTTTGAGCCAGAAAAATAAAATATAATCTTGGGCCACCTAGTTCTGTAACACTCTATATTTGTTTAGAAAGGTCACTGTTGTCAAGTTATTGAATGTTATCTCTGGAATTGACAGGAAGAGAGAAGTTTTTGAAAGCAGGCCAGGAATATTAAAGCACCGGATATTAAGGTGTAAAGTAGTATTTAAAAGTTTGGGCTTTGCCACAGTTCAAATCCTAGCTCATGGCCTTGGGCAAGGCACCAGTTTTCTTAATCCATTTTACTCATCTATAAAACTTAGATAATAACATTCTAGAGGAATATTTGTAACAATAAAATGATGTAACAGTTCTACATCATTAGTCTACAGTTACCATTCAAAACTTATTCAATAATTATTATCTGTTAATTTTTGTTCTCCTTTTACTTTAGTTTGGCATGAAACTAAAGTTTCATTGCTTTTATTAAACCCTTCTCCAGACAACAAAGTGGAATTTAAATAGAGACTCACAATTTATGCTACGCACATAAAATATGTGGATTTAGAGCCTATCTTTAACAAAACTTCAGTCTATCTTAAGCAACAGTCACTTCTCTTTTTAACCAGATTTATAGCAGCAATTGTTTTGTTAGTGGAATGACTGGATCACTGTGTCACTCAAGAATGAATACTAAACAAATATCAAATCTGCATCTGAACTTCAGTGGGACTAGTACTGCTGTTTTACTGGACCACTGTCACAGTATCCTGATATTGTTATACGATAGTTATTTTCTTTGTATTAGGTAGTTTTCTAATCATGTTTCATAGCAGTACTATGACCCAACTATTGCAGCAACAATACGATCCAGAGGTGATACAGACAGGCTATTTACCCCCTTTCTCTTTGTGAAATCAGCAATGTGGCTAAAAATATAAAAATAATTAAAACATACAGTTAGAAAAGCCACTCAATCAAAACGCCATCCAGAATGTTGCCAAACGGCACTGTTTTCAGTTCAGCAGGCCAGATTCCAGACTGACTTACATAACCCCTTTTGTATCTCAATGGTGGGCAAATATTTCACCTGCACTTCGGCAGGAATGGCCATCGTGATGTATTGAATTGAACTATCCCCACACATGACTGCTTTCTCCCAAATCAAAGTAGGCACTAAAAACTGGAGCAAAAGTTACAGTCTCAGGCTAGGAAACAACATTTTTATCTGTTTTCTACTTCAAGTATTAGCTGCTATGCAGTTTCCTGCTCAGTGTCAATGAAAATAGGTACACATCTTCCATTTGAGCTGCTGGGTGGGTTCTCTGCTTTCTCCACATCAACCTAAGAGATTTATGAGTTATCAAAAACACATTTCAAACTCCAGGTTCTAAGCAAGAAGACTACTTACAGATCAACAGACAGAAGTCTAACACAGAAGTACTGAATTAAGGGCTATAAAGGTAAGGATCAGAGAAATTTGTAAGCTTACACAGAAAAATAAATATGAGAAGCTCTCTTGACCAACCTCATTTACCCAACTTGCTAAGTGAACCCACACTCTCCACTTCCTCTGCAACCATACGGACAGATGCCCGTGGTGTGCTGAAAACTCACGGCATGTGGACTACTCTCTGGTGTGCCCCTCACTTCTGCTCCCTAATGCTGAGTATATCTTCTCCTCAAATCAGTAGTATTTGCTGATTAGGGGAGTTTCATTGTTACTGTAATTAACAAATTTAATTACATATTAGATAAACAATGAAAGCAAAAACAAAAGCTAATGTATCTTTAAAAACTAAGTCAAAAGCTTTGAAAGACTTGATAAAGGCAAGTCACTACAGAACAGTGCTGTTGACATAGGCAAGGGTAAGAGAAATATAAAAACTGGTGGAAATCATAAAATATAGAATAGTGGCTGTCAAACTTTAGCATGGAGGCCTTGTGAAAACAGATTGCAGAGCCCCACCTTCTTAGCTTGATTCAGTAGGTTTGGGGTGAAACCAAAGAATTTGCATGCTAAGAAACTCCTATGTGATACTGATGCTGCTGGTCTGGGAACCACACTTTGAGAACCACTGCTTTTCAATTCTCTATAGTTTTAATCTAGAGAAACAAAATGTAAACTGGACATGATTTGTTATAAATATAGATTTAAGAAAGACTTGTTGCTCCAGTCAGCAAACTCATACTATAAGGAAAGGCCTTGGCCCTAATCAAAAGACAGTCTGTTTATATGCTTTGAATTAAAATGTTAGTGGGATGTATGCATCATCTTTTATGATCTGTATTAACTGACTTTTTTCAATTAATGGACAAACTGTGAGAACCAAACTCATCAGAAGAGATCTCCTGTCAGATACGGGTTATAAAAGTATTACCAGTCTAAAAATCCCTTCACCTTCACTATTTGTAAGAGGAAAATTCTAACGTGATAAAATTGGTTAGAAAACTTCCTAAAAACACAAGCTTACTATATCAATGAAGCACTTAAAATAAAAGTTTACGTATCACTATCTGCAATTTACATATGAGATTTCTGAGTCGGAGAGGATAAGAAACATATCTTAAGGTAGTCAACCAAGCGGCAGAGTCAAGACTTGAATACAGAGCTGCCCCCAAATTCAAAGTGGCTTTTTTTCCCCCAAACTTATAACATTGAAGTATAATATTTGGAAGAGTCAAAGACAAGTTAGAAACAACGCTGAGCTCCCAATCAATCCACATGTCCACAAAATAGAAAATGCCCAAATTTATTCAGCTGTGAGGAGTAGATGGATTATGAGCATTCTATCTTCTGTTTTGAATATGATCATAGGCATCATCCATAAGCTGCACTTACTGTTAAATGGCTAGCTCATCAAATATAGGGCACTGGAAGAGAGCTGGTCTACCACCACTGAAGCAAAGTTTTTGGCAACACAACCCCACTTAGGCAAGAAATCTGTGGAGAACGGATGACAGAAAGATTCACATGCAGATGCAACAGGGTAAGTGAAATGGAGAAAACCATGTTCAGAGAGCGTCAGAGAAGCACATTAGGTATACACTGCAGAAACGCATCCGAAGATACGGCATTTATGGACTGCTTGGAAACAAGAGCAGGCAAGCCACCCAGTGACAGCAATCACCACTACGATGATGCCATTAAAGCACGCTTACCATTTTAGAAACTACAGGTAGTGACAAAAGCATTTTATCGTTGCCTTATAAGGTGGTGATGTCTAACGTAGTATCATATGAATTCCAAAAGTAAAGAGGATCATATCTGGTAAAGTATGAAGGAATTCAAATGTCCAGTTTTACACATTCAATCTAATATGTTTAAAACACTAGCCCCAATTAGTATTCTAGTATTTGAGATCAGGGAGCAGTGTGAAGATTTGTAATAATTATAGGAAATCTCCTAAAGTAGCTATTCTGTTTCTTTAGAAAGTGATTTAGGAGTAAATAAAGACCTAACATAACCTAGAAGTGGTTAGGGTGGCCACTATAAAACAAAACAAAACAAAACAAAAAACATAAAACAACAAGTGTCGGTGAGGATGCAGGGAAATTGGAACCTTTGTCCACTGCTGGTGGAAATGTAAAATGATACAGTTGTTATGAAGAGTAGTATGGAGGTTGCTCAAAAAATTAAAAATAGAATTACCAAATGATCCAGCAATCCCACTTCTGGGTATATATCCAAAAGAATTGAAAACAGGATCTTGAAGAGATATTTGTACACCCATGTTCAATATAGCATTATTCAAAATAGCCAAGAAGTGGAAGCAACCTAAATGCCCATCAATAAATAAATGGATAGGATGGATTGGGAGTTTGGGATTAGCAGATGCAAACTATTATATATAGAATGAATAAACAATAAGGTCCCACTGTATAGCACAGAGAACTATACTCAATATCTTGTAATAAACCATAATAGAAAGGAATATGAAAAAGAATATATATGTATAACTGAATCGCTTTGCTGTACAGCAGAAATTAACACATTATAAATCAACTATACTTCAATAAAAAAGAACTGAAAAAAACTATACTTCAATAAAATAAATTTTAAATAAATAAATAAATGGATAAATGGTATACCTGGGAGGTATTGAGGGTTTGGTTCCAGACCACCTTAATAAATCGAATATTGCAACAAAGTGAGTCACATGAATTTTTGGTTTTCCAATGCATATAGAAGTTACATTTACAGTATACTACAGTCTATTAACTGTGCAATAGTATTATGTCTAAAAAAATGCATAAACCTCAATTAAAAACTTCATTGCTAAAAAATGCTAA
Source organism: Balaenoptera physalus (assembly GCF_965194825.1). Classification (NCBI taxonomy): domain Eukaryota; kingdom Metazoa; phylum Chordata; class Mammalia; order Artiodactyla; family Balaenopteridae; genus Balaenoptera; species Balaenoptera physalus. The sequence continues at coordinate 54,135,217 of NC_138886.1, forward strand.
CCATCATCTGAGCCTTCAGCAAGTCATAACCTTTTGCAATAGGAAAATAAGTCACCGTAACAAATATAATAATAATGAAAAAGCTTGAAATATTGGGAGAATTACCAAAATGTGATGCAAAGACAGGAAGTGAGCAAATACTGTTGGAAAAATGGCACCGACAGACTTGTTTAATGCAGGGTTGCCACAAACCTTCAAATTTGTTTAAAAAAAAAAAGCAATATCTGAGAAGCACAATAAAGCAAAGCACAATAAAATGAGGTATGCCTGTACAATGGAACATTAGTCAGCCTTAAAAAACAAGGCAGTCCTGTTATATTCTACATCGGTAAACCTTGACGACATTATGCTAAGCGAATTAAGACAGTCACAAAAACACAAACACTGCATGATTCTACGTTTACGAGATATCTAAAATAGTAAAAGTCCTAGAAAGTGGAATGGTGGTTACCAGAGGCTGAGGGGAGGGGAGAAAGGAGAATTATTCTTCACAGGTATAAAGTTTCAGTTTTGCAAGCTGAAAAAGTTCTAGAGTTCTGTTGCACAACAATGGGCATATAGTTAACGTGTTGTACTGTACAGTTAAAAATGGTTAATCTGGTTAGAGAAAAAAACATAGGAATAAAAATGTCTTGAAAACTTTGGTAAGCTTATAGAAAAAGTACTAAAAAGGTTCACTGTAACTTGCTTAAGAAACAAAATAATCTTACTAGATTCAATTTTAATCATCATAATCTCTTAATAACACTAATTTCTATAAAATTCTAGGACTCTATGATTTAAATTTGTTACTTATAATGGAAAGGAGGTACACCATATCAGAATTACTTGGAGGACTTTTAAAATATTACTTATTCTCACCCAGAGAGACGCTCCCCGTTGAGTGAGCCATCATTACTGATGCAACTGTGCTACATTCTTCAACTGTGCTGGGACTGAAAACAGATTGAGAATTGCATTTTTAAATGATAGTTTAAATCAGTAATAAGAAAATTCAATTTAATCACTTTTCCTATAATAAGGAGATTACATGTATTGTTTGATATAATTAAACTTTCTTCACACTATAAAGCTAAACATGGGTTTTATTTTCTGAAGGCATATGTAAGACATTATAAGTGTGGCTGCTTGAACAATCAACAATCCTTGTTATGAGATCACATATGCATTTGGGCTGGGCACCCATGGAGAACAGAATCAACAATATATGGAAAATGCAGGCAGAAATACCTCTCAAGACTTCTGAAATATTCTGTCCAGAACATTTTTCTTTTTGACAACCCTCTCCTATGTGCATTTATCTCCAGATGCCTTTTTCCCATGATCTCCTCTCTTCTCCAAAGCATTTTTCTCATCGTTTCTTTTCCATATTTAGAGGAAGGGGAAGAACTAAATTTTCCATACCCAAACTTTCAGAAACAAAATAAAGAGAATCTCTCATTTCCATACATTACTGTTTCATTTCCAGGGAAACAAAGCTACATTTTAAGAACCCAGGGTTAATGGAATCTTTTCACGTTGACCTCACTTTGGTGCATTTTTCTTATACCATATTTTAAAAATCTATTGATAAGTATCCAATCGTATCAAAAAATTAAGCCCCAAAGAGGATCCATTGACCAATTTTCTCTACTGGTAACATTCCTTAAAGATTATATAAACATATTATTTTACATGGAAATTACACATTGTAACTTCTACTCTTTAAGGGTATAATTTGAGCTCTGTAATATCTTTTTTTTCTCATTTCCCGCCTTCTTTTGTGTTAAGTAGATATTTTCTAGTGTATCTTTTTCATTCCCTTGTTGTTTCTTTCACTATAATTTTTTGACTTGTTTTCTTAGTGGCTGCTCTGGAAATTACAATTAGCATTTTAATTTAAAACATTCTAGTCTGGATTTATACTAACCTAATTTCAATAATAATTTAAAACTTTCCTCCAATATGCCTCTGTTCCCTTGCCTTCCTTTTTATTATTATTGTCAAACTACATCTCTATGTGTTATAAACCCATCAACAGTTTTATTATTATTGCTTTATGCAATTGTCTTTTAAAACATGAGAAGATAAGTTACAAAGAAAAATGCATCTATATGTATTTTTATATTATGTCTTTCATAATACCTATGTAGTTAACTTTACCACTGCTCTTTATTTCATGTGGATTTAAGTTTACTGCCTAGTGTCTTCTTGTTTCAACTTGAAGGACTCCCTTTAATACTTCTTATAGGGCACATTTGCTAGTGACAGACTCTCAGTTTTTGTTTATTTGTAAGTGTCAATTTCTCCTTCATCTTTGAAGGAGATTTTAGCTAGATACAGAATTCCTGGTTGACAGCTTTTTTCCTTCAACTTTGAAAATGTCTTCCAGCGTCCGTGGTTTCTGAGAAGAAGTCAGCTATTGATCTTATTTTTCTCTGCATGTTTTCAAGATTTCTTTGTCTTTCACTTTCGTAAATTTAACTATGATGTCTAAATTCGACTATGATTTGACTATGATGGGTTTATTCTACTTGGAGTACACTAAGTTTCTTTAATGTGTCAATTAGTATTTTTTCAGCAAGTTTGGGAAGTTTTCTGTCATTTCTTTTAACATTCTTTCTGCTTTTTTTTTTTTTTTTTTGCTCTTCTTCTGGGACTCCCATTATCCCATTATGTGTGTGTTGGTACACTTGAGGTGTCCCGTAGGTCTCTTGAAGCTCTGTTCATTTTCATTATCTTTCTACTCCTCACACTGGATAATCTCTATTGAGTTACATTCAAGTTGACTAATATTTTCTTCTACCAACTCATATCAGTTATTGAGCCCCTCTGGTAAATTTTTCACTTAGTTATCATACTTTTAAACTCCAAAATTTCTATATGGTTCTTTTAAAATAATTTCTATGCTTATTGATATTCTCTTTGGTAAGATATCAATTTCACACTTTCCTTTAATTCTTTAGACATGGTTTCATTTAGTTCTTTAAACATATTTACAACAGCTGACTTAAAGTCTTTGTCTATTAAGTCCAAATCTAGGCCCACAGGGACACTTTCCTGTTAGCTAGTTTTTCACTTTTTTCCCATGTATGTAGCATACTTTTCTATTTCTCATAATTTTTGTGTTGAAAACTAGACATTCTGGATAGTTTTAGATATCTATTTGGATATCTGAAACTATCTATTTAACTAGATAGTTATCAAGCTATCTAGATAATGTATTTTAACAATTCTGGTAGCAGAATCTTCTACACTGACCCACTAAGATTTTTTCTCGCTAGTTCTCTTCTTTTTCTTGGTGCTGCTTATTTGTTTAGCACTTTCATGAACTAATTCTGTAGTCTCTGTATTATGTGGCCACTGAGTATTCTTCTAAGTTTTTGTTTTTAAGCCTGGCTTCCTGGATCAGTATAATTTAGTGGTCAACCAGTGATTGGTCAGAAGATTTCCTTAAATGCCTTGCCTGTATATCTTCCACCCTTTGCCAAAGCCAAAGGAACCTTCATGAGAAGCCACACCTTCAAACTTCTGGTAGCTTGTAAGACAGCCCTAGCTTTCACTTCCTTCTTGCACAGAGCCTCAAGGTCAGCCAGAGGTGAATCCTCTCCTTTCCCAGGTCTTTCCTGGGCATATGCACAGCCTTGCACATCTGCAATCTTTTAGATATCTACAAATATGTTGGAGCTTTTCAAAGTTCCCTATGGTTGGCTAATCCTCCAGGATTTCCTTCTACATTCCTGGCCAGGCTCTTGTTTGCCCCACCTGAAATCACAGCCTTAAACAGTGGAGATGTTGCCAACAGTTGCTATTGTTTCAGTAAAGCCCAGGGGGTAGGCATTTTCTTCCCCCAGCTGAGCTGAGCTCTAAGTCAAATCAATATAGCCAATCACTCTCTGAGAACTGAGTTTTCCCAGGGAGATACAAGTTCAGACAAAATATTAACTGTGATCTAGGGATGGTGCTTTTCATGGATCTCCAAAAGTGGTCAGATCTCTCCACTGTCTGCAATGCTGCCAGTTTCTGCTATACCACAAGCTGGGGAAGGAGGGAGAATGGGAGTGGGCACAAGTTAGATGCCACCGTCATCTCAAGGTTCAGTAGTCTTCTCTTGGATAGACAATTTTCAGTTCATTCTCTGGCTTTGATCAATTGCCAGAATTCTGAAATGGTTGATTTTAGTTGTTTTGCATTTTTGTTGTGTTAGAGGGAGAGGGAGTACACTGAGGCCCTCAGTCCAGCGATTTGGAAGCCAATCAAGCTTTGTAATATTTTAAATCTATCTTCATGTATTTTTTTTAAAACAAAAAAGCATTTTTAACAACAACAAAATTGTTTTTAAAAAATTATTCTTATAAGCGTTTAGTTCACTGGTTCTCATCTCTGGCAGAAACTTACAAAACATTTTGCAATTTTTTTATTTTTATAATTTTATAATTTTAATTATATGGGAAAATAAAGTATGCAGTATTTATAGTTAAATAGGAAGAAATTGGTGTACGAGAGGCAAAAGATAAACTGCACGAGTAATGTTTCACTGCAGCATATCTTTCCTGTTAAGTAATATGTAAATGATCAGAAACTGAGGTGAGTCCATGTCTTAGTTTTACTCTCAGCCCCAAAAGGCCTCCCAAGTCTTTGTGGACAACAGAAACAAGTTCAAGAGAGGAAGAAAGACTACGCCATCTTTTCTTAGCTGGCTAACCTAGGCCAAATCCAATTCAACTCTGACAGGGATAAAGAGAGTCACAAAAGACTGGGAGCAGGAAATTCAACAGAGAAGAAGAATGAGAGACCTGAAAATAGGAAGCAGCCCAATCTCCTGAGATTTCTCTGAAGAGACTCAGCACAGAGAGACTGGGTTTACCTCAGGTTTACCCAAGTATCAGCCAAACCTGTGTACTTAAAGGTTCAGTAAGATGAGCTTCTGGAAAGGAAAAATTATTCATTACTATTCTCTCTCTTCAACACTGCCTGACATTAGCAAACCAGAAAAAGACCAAAACTGTCAAAATAGGCCAAGAAAGGGAAACACCGTTTAGCAAGACTTTTATTTTCAAGTACACTGTCATGCTTCTCTGGCTTTTCTATTACTGTGTAACAAACCACTACAAAACTTATTGCTCAAAAAAACAAAAACAAAAACAAAAACTATGTTTTTTGCTCATAATTCTGCAACCTGGGCTGGCTCAGCTAGTTCTTCTGCTCGTCTTGCTGGTGGTCACTCACACAATTGCTTTCAGCTGGCAGGTAGGAACTGGGCTCAGCTAGAATACTAGGATTAGGGTGACAGGGCTTCTGTCTCCATGTTACCTCAGAGCCTCTCTCTCTCTCCCCCCCCTCCCCTTCTCTCTCCCTCTCTTCCCGTCTCCCTCTCCCTGTCTCCATGTGGCCTCATTTCCACATGGTCTCTCTAGGAAGGTAGCCAGATTTCTGACATAATGGTTCAGGTCTCCCAGAAACATAAAAGCAAAAGCTACCTGGCTTTCTTAAGGCTTATGCCCAGACTTCAGACAGCTCTAATTCTGTTGCATTCTGTTTGTTAAAATAAGCTACAGGCCCAGTCCACATTGAAAGGAAAGAGACTTCACAAGCATGTGAATACCCAGAGATGTGGTTCATTGTAACCACCATCAACATAATAGACTACTAAAACATTAAAGCCAATGTTCAGATGACTGGAATGGGAGCAAACACAAGAAACTATAAAATGGCTAAAGTTAAATGAAGACTCGTCAATTATAGTCAGATTCTATTCTCTGTTCTTTCCCATACTGAAGGTCAATCTAGGTTCAGTGAGAATCTTAACTATAGGTGGAAGGAAATGAACCTGATTAACCACTTATAAGCCATATGACCTTGGACAAGTCTGTCATTCTCTACAAGCCTCAGCTCCTCAATTGCAAAATGGAAAATTATACAGGCCCTGCTTTTCTTACTGGAAGACTGTACAGAGCAAATAAAACAAGAAATGAGAAAGAGCTCTGAAAACGAAACTGCTATACAAATATAAGGAAGTAATATTTATCTGACAGGATCCTAAGTATAGTCAGTCTAGCTAGGCTCCATTCTCTCTATTAATAAAATTATAATAATCATAGTTAATTACCTCATATGCTAAATTACTACCACAGCAATGGTATTATATATAGTAATGGGCTAAAATTATGTATTGTTACTATAAAGAATAAAAACAATAATACTAATGATTTATTGTTGTCTAATTATATGTCAGGTGCTGCTAAATACTTCAACTAAACTATAACTAACCCTTACAATAACTCAACAAAGTAGTTATTATCCCTCTTTTACAAATAAATAAACTGAGTCAAGAAACTGACTACTTAGAGTAACTTGCCAACAGTCACACAGCTAATAAGTGGAAAATCCATTTTGAATGTTTAATGTATAATAGGTGCTTGATAAGTATTTCTCATCTAAATTAAAGAAAAATAAACAAAGCCAGGACTATCTGGCTTTAAAGTAACTACAACTAACTACATCAAAATATCTCTCTCACAATTCTTTTTTTATATGCAGCTGAAACTGGAATTACAGCAAACATATCCAATTAACATGAGCAATTCATCACCTTCCTCATCTGCAAAATGGTTTCCAATCAGAAAAGTACCTTCATTTTTTAAAATATCTAATCTTTAATCCATCTACTGAATCATGAGTTATAATGGTCTAATTATAATGTAAGAATACCAATTGAAAAAAAGAGGTATACATTTACATAGTAAAATATTTCCAAAACAAAACCAAAAAGAGAAAAATAGCAAATATCTTTAAATGGCAAAATACGTAGAGTACGAATCACAAATAAAAGTTCACATCCTTATATTATGAAGAAATCTCGAAATTTAAAAGAAGGAAGGAGGAGGAAGAGGAGACACTACCCAATAGGAAAGTGTGCTAACGATATAAGTGGACAATCAGCAAAAGAAATACAAATGGCTAATATACTTTAAAAAAATATGCCATTAGTTATCAAAGAAAAGCAAATATGAGTGAGATTTTTTTCAACTATCAGACTGGCAAAAATACAAAAAAAAATTACAAAGACTGATCACACCTAGTATCAGAGAGCATGCAAAGAAACAAAACATTAAAGTATTAGTGTTGGAAGTATGAAATGGTATGACCTGTCTAGACAGCAATTTGGTGTTTGATAAAAACACTGAACATGTACCCAGCCTTCTACCCAGCAGTTCTATTCTTAAAAACTCATATGAAGAAAATAATTGGATGATGCACAAGGTGTACATACAATAATTAATCATAAACCCAAAATACAGGATACCACCTAAATGTCTAGCTAGAGAGCTGCTTAAGTAGATATGCCAGTAAGAATGCATAAAATGTTATTTACTATCATGAAAAGATATGAGTGTCAAACTTAAAAAACAAATTGGATGACCCAACTTTTAAGAGAAAGTGCATGTATTTTTGTGTTTGTAAGGGAGAGGGAGCGTGCACATATGTGGAGAGAAGCACACCCAAGAATGCCAGAGTGAGCACATACATACTCACTGAGAGAAATTCTCAGAAGATGATAATAATAATCTTGTGAGCAGATGTGTAGTAAGCTTTGAGCAGAATGATATTTTTTTTACTCCCTTCTTTGTACCTTTCTGGATTTTCTGAATGTTTTATAGCATATAAATAATTTTTGTAATCATAATACAATAAAATTATTGTCATTTAAATGTCAACTGTCATAAGCCTGAGGCTCTGTAAACTTCCAAATGTTATTACTTTTAATATAAAATACTGATTAAAAGGCAGTTAATATGGACACTGAATGAAAATTTATTTTTATTCCTCTTTCAAATGACAAATTCAAGTCATAAATCCTTCATAGTTGTTTCTATTTACAAATTATTTAAATTTGTAATTTTGTTAAAAATTTCTCTTAAAAAAATAAAAGCAAAGCAGAAATGTTGTGCTACAAAATATACTTAGCATAAATGTGCTGTATGTCTTTAAGAAATAATTTGCATATATAAAGTCCTAGAGACTTAGATTCTATAGCTTAAAAAAATATAGCATCATCTTGGTATGTTAACTTGGGAGTTTATTAACTTACGCTCGTTATTTACAGTATAAGGAGAATTCTCAATTAGCCATTGGTAAGATTATCCACAACTAATCTTGCTTTTCAGTTTAGCCATTGTACCCAGAGTGTAATCAGTTTAGTTATTTGCTTTGTAGCTCTCTCAGCTCTATTTATTTGCATGAAGCCAGTATTCTAGAAAAAGAAATGCTTAAGATCAATTATTCAACTTGGATAGTGCATGGACAAGTGGGCAGCTACTATCCTCAAGGCTGAGTATGAATAACATCAAGATAAACCACTACACCATCCCACCATCCCTTACCTGATGACTTTGGAAACCTTTGGGGTCATTCTGGTGTCACAGTGATTGGGGAGGGGAAGTGGTTCTAATGCCATTTTGGTCTACAGTCGCTAAAACATGCTACAACATAGGATAACCCACCAAGAACTGTCCCATCCACAATGACAAGTGTCCCCTGCTGAGAAAGGGACCATGATTTTCTTGTTCAACGTTGTATTTCTAGCCTACAACATAGAGGCATTAATAATTTGTTGAAAAAAGTCAAAACAACAATTTCTATCACTTAGTGAGATATAGATAATATAAAATAATGAGGATGGACAATGGAGAAACTAGACAGTTTTCTACCTCAACCTGAGACAAGCCTTTGTGGCTGGGCTCCAATATACCTAGGGGAAATCTATGATCAGACATATCTATACCCAAATATGTAGAAAAGCTTAATAGTCCATACTCACATACAAATTATAAGGAGATTATCTTCCATTACAGATATTTAGGTATATGCCTCCTTATATTAGTAAAGATTAGTAATTATGTCAACTCAAGACATGCATACTGGTGCCAACTAAGCTCAATCTTGCCTTGACAACTGGGTGGCCAAACAGCCTTGTAGTTTAAGAGTATGGGCTCTGGTATAAGACTGCTGGGTTTAAATTTGGCTTTACTATGCATTACCTGAATAATTTACTTAACATCTTAATATACCATTCAAACCTTGGTAATTTACTTTCTTCTAGCATAGTCTTCTCATCTATAAAATGGAATAATGAAACAGATTCACAACCCCCTACTGGAAGCCACTGGCTCAGATATGTCACATGACTCAGAATTTTTTTAATTTTAGAAAGCAATACCAGACACAACACTGCAGATGGATCTGGGGCAGCAACCCATAATCATTCACATTAACACTTCTGCAGCTAAATGAATGAATGTTCAAAGAGTGGGGTAAAGAAAGACCCTTAAGTACCTCACCTCATTTTGTTCAGGTTTTGCAGCTAAATTAGTTTTACCACAAACTTAGGGAAACTGGCTATTTGCAGAGCCTTTAGAAATTCAGAAGTGAAGATAATGTAGGATAGCTGGGGAGTAGGGGGTGGAGCAGGAAGGATAGGGGTGAATAGTAGTCAGAAGGGAACCTAAGACAATTATGCTAATTAAAACAGAGAGTTGACTGACCATAAATTCCAAGAAACTAATGCATCTGTCACACTGAACTTTTAAGTAAACATTTACTTCCTTTCGATAGAAGTGAGTTTTCCAGAAGTTAAAATCTGAAGACATTTAATATTTTCTGCTTCACCTGTGGTTTCCTACTTACAACTCCATATGGCTTTCTTCCTAAGAGTGAGTCTGATATTGAAGCTTTTGCTCAAGGTAGGACCAAAACTGGTATCTCCTTAATATAATAAAGCAATTAAATTCTTGGTGACCGCCGCAGGACAAAGCGAAATTTGAGAAGTTAAATAGTAAATGCAAGAAGTATGTTGAATCTTATATCCCAAATGACTGAAGTTCAATTTGCCCCTTAATCCCCTCCCTGTTCTATTGGTTTTCCTGATCCAAACTCCTAAACAAACATTAAGACTTATGGGGGAATGAAGGGAACTACAGGCATACCTTGTTTTACTGTGCTTTGCTTTACTGCATGTGGAGATACTGCGTTTTTTACAAATTGAAGGTTTGCGGCAACCCTGCGTCAAGCAAGTCTGTTGGCGCTGTTTTTCCAACAGCACGTGCTCACTTTGTGTCTCTGTGTCACATTTTGGTAATTCTTACAATATTTCAAACTTTTTTATTATTATATTTGTTATGGTGATCTGCGATCAGTGATCTTTGATGTTACTGTTGTAATTGTTTGGGGCACCATGAACCACACCCATACAAGATGGTGAACTTAACTGACAAATTTTGTGTGTGTTCTGCCTGCTCCAGCAGCCAGCCATTCCGCCATCTCTTTCTCTCCCTCTCCTCGAGCCTCCCTATTTCTTGAGACACAACAATACTGAAATTAGGCCAGTTAATAACCCTACAATGGCCTCTAAGTATTCATGTGAAAGGAAGAGTCACACATCTCTCGCTTTAAATCAAAAGCTAGCAGGACTTCCCTGGCGGACCAGTGGTTGAGACTTAGCCTTCCAATGTAAGGGGTGTGGGTTCGATCCCTGGTCGGGGAGCTAAGATCCCACATGCCGCGAGGCCAAAAAACCAAAACATAAAACAGAAGCAATATTGTAACAAATTCAATAAAGACTTTAAAAAAATGGTCCTCATCAAAAAAAATGTCATTAAAAAGATAAATAAATCAAAAGCTAGAAATGGTTAAGCTTAGTGAGGAAGGAATGTCAAAAGCCAAGACAGGCCGAAAACTAGGCCTCTTGCATCAAACAAGTAGCCAAGTGGTAAATACAAAGGAAAAGTTCTTGAAGGAAATTAAATGTGAACACACAAATTAAAAGGGAACACACAAATTAAAAGGGAAACAGCCTTCATGCTAATATGGAAAAAGTTTTAGTGGTCTGGAGAGAAAATCAAACCAGCTACAACATTCCTTTAAGCCAAAGTCTAATCCAGAATAAGGCCCTAACTCTCTTCAATTCTATGAAAGTTGAGAGGTGAAGAAGCGGCAGAAGAGAAGTTTGAAGCTAGCAGAGGTTGGTTCCTGAGGCCTAAGGAAAGAAGCCACCTCAGTAACATAAAAGAGCAAGGTGAACAAAGCCGCAAGTGCTGATGCGGAAGCTGCATTAGGTTATCCAGAAGATCTAGCTAAGATAATTCAAGAGGGTGGCTACACTAAACAAAAAATTTTCAATGTAGACAAAACAGCCTTATAATGAAAGATGATGCCATCTAGGACTTTCATAGCTAGAGAAGAGAAGTCAATGCCTGACTTCAAAGCTTCAAAGGACAGGCTGACTCTCTTGTTAGGGGCTAATGCAGCTGGTGACTTTGTTGAAGCCAATGCTCATTTACCATTCTGAAAATCCTAGCCCTTAAGAATTATGCTCAATCTCCTCTGCCTGTGCTCTATAAATGGAACAAAGCCTGGATGACAGCACATCTGTTTACAACATGGTTTACTGAATATTTTAAGCCCACTGTGGCGGCCTACTGCTCAGAAAAAAGATTCTTTTCAAAATATGACTGCTCATTGATAATGCACCTGCTCACCCAAGACCTCTGATGGAGATATACAACAAGATTAAGGATGTTTCCATGCCTCCTAACACAACATCCATTGTGCAGCCTATGAATCAAAGAGTAATTTCAACGTTCAAGTTTTATTATTTAAGAAATGTATTTCATAAGGCTATAGCTGCCATAGATAGTGATTCCTCTGATGGATCTGGTCCAAGTCAACTGAAAACCTTCTGGAAAGGACTAACCATCCTAGATGCCATTAAGAACATTCATGATTCATGGGAAGAGGTCAAAATATCAACACTGACAGGAATTTAGAAGAAGTTGATCCCAACCCTCATGGATGACTTTGAGGGGTTCAAGATTTCAGTAGAGGAATTAAATGCAGATGTGGCAGAAATAGCAAGAGAACTAGAAGTGATGCCTGAAGATGTGGCTGAATTGCTGCAATCTCATGATAAAACTTGAACAGATGAGGAGTTGCTTCTTATGGATGAGCAGAGAAAGTAGTTTCTTGAGATGGAATCTACTCCTGGTGAAGACACTATGAAAATAGTTGAAATGACAACTAAGGATTCAGAACAGTATATAAACTTAGTTGATAAAGTAATGGCAGGTTTTGAAAGGACTGACTCCAATTTTGAAAGAAGTTCTACTGTGGGTAAAATGCTACCAAACAGCCTTGTATGCTACAGAGAAATCCTTTTTGAAAGGAAGAGGCAATCAATGGTGGTAAACTTCACTGTTGTCTTATTTTAAGAAATGGCCACAGCCACCGCAACCTTTAGCAACAACCATCCTGACCAGCAGCAACAATCAACATCGAGGCAAGACCTTCTATGCTCTACCAGCAAAAAGATTATGACTCACTGAAGGCTCAGATAATGGTTAGCATTTTTTAGCAATGAAATATTTTTTTAAATTAAGGTATGTACGTTATTTTTTTAGACATAATGCTATTGCATACTTAATAGACTACAGAATAGTGTAAACATAACTTTTATATGCACTGAAAAACCAAAAAATTCGTGTGACTCACTTTACTGCAATGTTCACTTTATTGTAATGGTCTGGAACTGAACCTGCAATATCTCCAAGGCATGCGTGTATCATTTATTAAGCACTACTATGTACCAAGCACTGCATTATGTACTTCACATATATCCCTTATTTAGTTTTCACAAGGCTGCAAGGCAACAGTTATTATCCTCATATTACATAAGGATACTGAATTAATAAGTGGGTGAACCATGATTTGACCTCAGGTTTGACTAACTCATAAACGCATTAGCTGTTTGCACTAAACCACCTTGCCAAAGAATATAGCTTCATTCTCACATTTTTAACTAATGGCTGCCTTCCTCTGTATTTTTTATCAAGTATTTTTAAATCACACATAATAATATGGAATATATATTACCTCTCAGATTAAGGACACTTTAGTTCTTTCTATAATCCCAAATTTGAAATGTACTTGCAATTTTTATCTTAATTTATCTCTGAAAAATAATATAAGGATCTCCATAAACTACATATATCATATTTAGTTATAAGAGAAGTATATACATATTGCATACATTTCCAAGCAATTAGCAGCTTAATTAGCTAATTAATTAGCTAATTAATTAGCTAATTTCCAGCAATTAGCAATTAACAGCTTCAGCTAAAAGAACCTTCAGCTTGGTAGAGACTTCAAGGATAAAACATACATTTAGTTGAATAGATAACTATTCCAGTCTTAAAGATCTTTATAGAGTATGACATCCCAAATATCCCTCTATTGCCACTCACTTTAAGGGAATATCTGCTTTATGACAAATTAAAATCGTCCTTCCTATAATTCAAGCTCATTCTACTTACGTCTGTCTTTCAAGGAGATAACTTAAGGATCTAACATACCTGTCATTTTGTTGCTTTATTGATTTTTAGCTGAAATTCTGTAATAAAAAATAAAGAGAAATACAAGTAAATTTGAAAACAGATTCCCCCACGCTTCTTGAATCCTTCCTCACTCCTGCCAATATCCATTTTTGCTGCCCTTTTCAGTGCCTCTCTAATTGTTCCATGTTCAGAATGAACTGTGGAGAAAACAGTCAAACATTACTAGTTTAGAGTGTTTAGTTTAGCACTCTAAACTAAGAGCTCAATGGCTAAGTTTAAGAAAAGTAATACTCCAGAAAAAAAGAATGAAGATTTGCCATTTGCAACAGCAGGGGTGGACTTGGAGGGCATTATGCTAAGTGAAGTCAGTCAGACAGAGAAAGACAAATACTGTATGATGTCACTCTATGTGGAATCTAAAATATACAACTAGTGAATATAACAAAAAGGAAACAGACTCACAGATACAGAGAACAAACTAGTGGTTACCAGTGGGGAGAGGGAAGGGGAGGGACAAAATGGGGTAAGGGTGTTAAAAGGTACAAACTATTATGTATGAAATAAATAAGCTACAAGGATATATTGTACAACATAGGGCATACAGCCAATATTTTATAATAACTATAAATGGAGTATAACCTTTAAAAATTGTGAATCATAATGTTGTACACCTGTTACTTATATAATATTGTACATCAACTATATCTCAATAAAATTTTTTTTAAATAAAAAGTACAAAACTGTTGATACATTAAATGTGTACAATGCTATGATATGAGTCTAACAATTATTCTTTTTTTTTAGCATCTTTATTGGAGTATAATTGCTTTACAATGGTGTGTTAGTTTCTGCTTTATAACAAAGTGAATCAGCTATACATATACATATGTCCCCATATCCTCTCCCTCTTGCGTCTCCCTCCCACCCTCCCTATCCCACCCCTCTAGGTGGTCACAAAGCACCAAGCTGATCTCCCTGTGCTATGCAGCTGCTTCCCACTAGCTATTTTACTTTTGGTAGTGTATATATGTCCATGACACGCTCTCATTTCGTCCCAGCTTACCCTTCCCCCTCCCCGGGTCCTCAAGTCCATTCTCTACATCTGTGTCTTTATTCCTGTCCTGCCCCTAGGTTCTTTAGAACCTTTTTTTTTTTTTTTTAGATTCCATATATATGTGTTAGCATACGGTATTTGTTTTTCTCTTTCTGACTTACTTCACTCTGTACGACAGACTCTAGGTCCATCCACCTCACTACAAATAACTCAATTTCGTTTATTTTTATGGCAGAGTAATATTCCATTGTATATATGTGCCACATCTTCTTTATCCATTCATCTGTCAATGGACACTTAGGTTGCTTCCATAACAATTACTCTTATCTTGAATCTGTGTGATAAACCTTTAACCATTATTAAATTTCATGATGTTTTTGTTGACCACTGATGGAATTTATTTTCTATACGCAGATATGTAATTTCATAGACTGTTACAATACAATAAGGCTTAAATGCATACTTGGGTAAGGTGAAAACATATTTTGGAATCCATTATTATCAAAGACTCTAGAATTCTATAATATGATGAAGGAACCATTCTGTGACACTATTAGCATTACTCATAAATGCTACTACAATCTAGAATTTTCAAGACTCTATACATAGATAGTAGCTTAAGAAAATTACTTTTAAGAACAAATATGCTTAACTACCAGCCTTGGGATTATTAAGTACAAGCAATATTTTAAATTGTATAAAAATGGTGATGCTTATTAATGTCACTTTATGACCAAGATATAATATGTTTAATATGAACAGTTTCTATTTTAATTTTTACAAAAACTATATTACTATTTTAAAACCAATTGTCATTGGTCCTGGTAAAAAGCTAGTAACTTGCGCATCCTGCATACTGTGTTCAGTACATATTCAGTAAGTACTTAGTTGACAAGGAACAGAAGTAAGGAAAAAAATGCCAACAGTCTAATTCTTATTTCTAGATCCACAATGCCAGTAGGACAAGAGGTATACAGCCTTGATTGTAACTTAGAGGGATATAGTTTGCTTCTCTTTAGTCCTTGCACAAAGAAAAAACAGTACAGAGCAGTGGCTCTAAAAGCTTACTTCTAATGAAATACTACTCAGAGCCTCAAAAGAAAAAGAGACAAAAATGGACCTGCTCTGCAGCCACCAACATTCCCCAAGGCAGCTCCTGAAGAACTTCTTTGATTGGAAAATACAATTTGCAAATTACTAATGTAGTGGACAGGAACACTGGATTAAGAGTCACAAGATCTGGGTGCACATGCTAGATCTTCCAACTACTTGCTGTGCAACAGTTTTCAAAGGTGTTTCTTAACCTCTCTTGGACTCGGCTTTCCTATCCATTATATGGTCCCATATAACTGGTCAGGAGGAAAGTTAGATAAGATGCTGTACATACAAAAGAACCTTATAAAGTGTGATCTACGATGTAAATATAAAGTATATTATAATTAACGGCCCATATGCTATGCAATAAGTAAAAACACTTTTCCCTCCCTACCCCTCCCCTTCCCAAGACAACTTACTTATTTCACATATAACAAAGGAGTTTAAGGCTATCAAAATGAAAGCCCAAAAGTCAGATTAAAAGGAAAAAGTGGGAAGGGCAGCACATATAGACTTGTTTTCTATGGCTTTTCAGGATAATTCAAGTTAAGTTCATCTCCTACAACTTACCCAAAAGAAGGACTCCACCAAAATATCCACTGGTTTTTTATTTTAAATTTCCACTAACCTATTTTTAATAAACATTATTTGCAAGCATTTTTAATCGAAGTACACTATGGACACTCTTTTCTCTAGGCCCACATGAGCTTTCACAATTATTAGGTATGATATCAATGCCCATACCAGATGCCCTCAATCATGAAAAATGAATGATAAGGAAAAAGAATATCATTCATTTGTTAGATACAGACAACTCAAATGATTTAATAAATATGATAAAGTGGCAAAACTTCCTAGGAAAACTATTTGAAAGGGTTGGCACTGAGTCTCTTTAAATATACTATCAGTGATAAAGATTATAGCTCTTTAATTATAACGCCTATACATAAATGCATAGTTTTTGTTATAAATCATGTTATAAAGGTCTTAGACATAAAACTATTTACTTTATCTTTCCTGCAACCTTATATACATAAAAAATTTTGAAAAGTGGTTAGGGGAATTTTTGGTGCACCCTGTGGTGGACTTTTATAAAACCACAGGTTTGAAATGGAGGAAATAGCTCCAGCTTATTTCTCTTGAGTCTTGGTTAAGTCTCTTAACCAGCAAATTGTATGGTTATCGTCCCACAGAAGCTGAAGACTGAAGAAATGTTAAAAGAGCAGTGTTTTACCACCTTGAATGGGCTGCATTTCAGTTGCATTCCAACTGTGTGGGAAGGTAAAAGTAATTCAATTCGGGTACAAGCATAATCTCAAAGACCAATGATGATGAACAGCTTACATGTACTCAGACTCTATGCCTATCCCTCTGATGCCCCTCCCACTACCACCTCTGCACTTTTCACCTTTCTGAATGCCAATGGAAAGCCTCTTTAAAGTACTGCTGTAGTGGAAGCAGAAGTTCACACACCAAACTGCTGCACCTTCTTACATAACCAACCCATTATTGAGTAGGGGAATTATGACATCAGCAGTATGTTAGCCAATTACTCTACTAAATAGTTAGTACCCACTGATTCTCACACTCCCATGTCATTGGCTGACTTTCATAAGGATAGCTGCTATATTTTACTATCTTTAATTTGAACTAATTCTGATACAGGCTTGATGCTTGGTAATCTATGAAACAACTATGGATATGAATGTGGCATATGCACTTAGCTGAGTGCCATTTTAGAATGCCCAAGTCAGGCATCATGCAGGGTGACACAAGAGTACCAAAGGGACAGCAAAAGATTAACATATGAGGCTCATATTTGTTTTCATTAGACCATCCGGAGAAGGGCCTAGAAATTTCACATTATAGGAGCCTCAATGCCCTTTCACACTATTTCCTGCGCTAGCTGCTAGTACTTTTCAATGCAGCATGCCTTTAATCCTACTTCAGGTGGGCTGGGGAGGTGGATAGGAAGGAGGCATTCTCTTGAGGTTTTTATAGCCCCACAGAGAGCTAATAAGCTATCTGAAGCATTTAAAAATATTAACTGCAACCGTATAATGTGAAGAACAGCTCCAATACTGTTTTGTCTTAAACATATACAAGTAGTAAAAGTTCCTTACCATATTAGCTATTGTCAACCATCAAGAAAGGAAAAACCTATCTCAAAATCTCACATTTTAAAAAGTTATTGAAAAAATTCAGACATGAGACCCCGTATTTGACATATTAAAATACTCTATGTTTTGTGTACATTTAGTTCATAATTTATAGAGAACATGGATCAATTACCTCATATTCTTTCCATGAGCCAAACTCAATGTATTCTCTACCATAAAATGCCAGAATGACCAAGTGGCCTAAAATGTTAAAAGCAAGAAGAATTAGGTTAACATTAAAAATTAATTATTTGATATCTAGAAGATATATGATTATTTTAAATTATTGAATTTGTGGATAAATACTAATTACCATACAAATGCATTATTTTTAAAGTATTTCTTTGCATAACTATATTTTTTAAAGTTTCCTATTTAGCCAAAAAAAAAAAAAAAATGTTGCATTGATTTTACAGAAAAGGAGAGAGAACTTCTACTTTTCAAAGAATTAGAATTCAAGTAAGCATATTAATCTAATAATCAGGAAAAATTTAAGTAAGGGAAAATAATGAAGAGAAGAATTCTTTGAAAAAACCTATGCTTTTAAATTGTGAAGATGAGAGACCAGCCAGTTCTGAGAACAGCCTGATATAGAGAAGCAAAAGTGAGAATGGATTAGCAGCTGCAATACCTTTGCTCATTCCTTAAAAATAATTAAATAAGATTTATTTCTTAAAAATAAACAAGCAGAAACAACATACAAACAGGTCACAAACCGGAGAAAATTAATAAGATATACATGATTATTCAGTTTTATGGAAATTTTAAAAAGAAATCTTTGGTTCAGAGACAAATGGGCAATGCTATTTTAAAACTAATGATTTTTACTGGCTAATAAATTAAATTTAGGGTAACACTTACATATAAAAATGTAATTAAGTATATTGTTTATATATGTTCATACCGTTTTTGCCCTAAATTTGGCCCATGATATCAGAGATAAATTTCGTACAAAGTATTCTGATCATTAAGTCAACTGTAAACAGCATCATAGCTGCCTGGCGTGATTTAGTTTTGTTTGTTTTCTTTTTTTCTTTAAAGGTAGAGGTGACATTAAGTGACAGTTGCCATAAATTTTTATGTCGGTCCATTAAACTCAGAAAAATAACAAAGCAAACAGGCACAGCTGAGTATATATGAACAGGGAACAGTCTAAATACACATTTTCGGGGTTACTTGAACATGACAAGACAAGGATCACTAAAGTATTCACAGGTGTTTGCTGTGTATTTAGGCGATTACAAGTCAGATACAGCAAAAATGCAATAATCTACACTAATTAACACACCAGAGTTCTCAGAAAGAACTTGGCAATTTTAACCCTATTATCAGATTTTCCTGTTACCTTATTATCATTATGACATATATTTTCTGACATGAGGTATTATTGTACATATTTATTATAAATTAAGTGACTAAATACTTCATAACAACTTTGAGCAAAATGACTATGAGTTATACATACCCATAATCAGATGTTTCTAAGATAATTCTACCAAGTCCTTTAGCTTGGATTCTCTTCTCCAACCACCCTCACCTGTACTTAACTTGAGTGAATATCAAGTAAGAAAATTCAAGCTAATCTACAGTTATCTGTGTCCTCTACTCCTCTCCAAACAGGTTACAAGTAAAATCTCTTTGAAGACATCTTTCGCCACCTCATTCTGAAACTAACACAATTGCTCGGGATCTCTTCATGTCTTGAATTATTACAAGTTTCTCAGACTCCATATCAGATCACTAATAATACAAATTGTCTTTGCCATTAATCATTTTAACTTTAAGATCCAATTCATTTCTTAAAGCCTGTTCTCATATAATATTATTCAATTACTTATTTAAAAAAGAACTGCAACTATGTTAGGCGCCACACATACAAATATTAAATATACATGGTCCACACACACAGGTAGCTCACTCACTACCATGCCAATCACAGCAAGATGCTCCCTCCCTCAAAACTCTACACTGACCCCACAAGAACTTATTTTCTTGTTTCTTTCTATATTCTACAATGACTTTCTTCTCATCTCTGGCACAAATAATCCAAGTATCTTCATCTTGCCCTTCAACATTTATTGACTCACTACTATGTGCTTGGCAATATGCTAGAAGTTGATTAGGTATTCAATGCCAAGCAAAACACAGTTTTTTGTATTCAGGTCCCACCTCATCTGCTCCCACATACTATGCTAACTCTCTCAGTGGCTTTATAATTCTCCTGGTATTCATTTTTTTCACACTCATTTTCTCATACTCCACAACTAATAGTAAACAAATCCTGCTGATTTGTCACCCATGTCAGATGATCCCTTCCAGCACCATCCTGAGACTCAGGCAAAAAGAGTCACTGCCCTGGGCCTTACACTTTAGAGAACCCACTTTGGCTCCCTGGCCAGGTACTTCTTCTTGAAGTGAGAAGTCTGCAGAGTCCAGGGCATGCTCTCTGACTCCTCAGCACTCTACCACAGCAGATTCCCAGGATCCCAAATTTACATACAGAGCCCTGAAGTATCGTCCCCAAGGCAGACAGAGATGCAGGCAAACCCACCTCTAGGCCCAAGGGGCGGTCAAGAGATAGCTTGCAAGGGGTGAGGCAAGGTTGCCTGGGGAATAGGCATGTGGACATGCTATGGCAAAGAACCTAGGATATGGGCAAAAGGAGGTAGACTACAGGAGAAGAACAAGGTGACAGAAGGCCAATTCTCCTTTGGCCACTATATTCTAGAACAGAACTCCTAAAAAAATCTGTAAATTCTAAATGATCATCCACCTCATTACAAAGCCGTATCAGTCAAATTAGGAGGTAGAGCACATTTTATTTAACAGTTAACTGATTTGCAGCATTTAAATATTCAGAAATATAATGAGTGAACTTTCATTTGTACTCTTGCACCCATCAGTGTTAAGGATGGGCCTGGTTTCTACATCCTATTTCTGCTTATGGTTCACCAGTTTCAATCTTCATTATAGCCCATCAAATATTATTATAAAAGTAGTGGCAGTAGAAGTAGTAGTAGCAAAAGTAGCATTGATAATACCTCTCACTGAAGGTCCTAGCATAGTACGAGGCACATAACCTTTACTAAACTCTTTCATGCCTTTGTGTTACTTACAACCCAACTAGCTAGTTATCTTCATCTTATCCATGAGCTGAAAATAACAGAGTGGCAGAAGAAGGATCTTAACCAAAGTCTTTCTGAATTAGTAGCCCAGGTTCTTCACCCTATCCTTCCTTTCTGATGATTAAAACAGGTTTACCTGGCTTCAGACCACTCCCTGCTAATCTACACAGATCTGCCAGATTAATCTCCATAAAAGACCTCTTTCACCTTAACATTTGATCCAGTTTTTAAAATATACACTACTGGTTATGCTCTATCCAGTTAAGTTCCAAATTCTTAGCCTGATTTTTCTTTCAACCCCATCTGCTTCATTATTTCCTAAAAAAACTCTTCAAATTCTTCACAGCAAAATCATACCTTGCCTCTACCTCCCATATGCTTAACCCCTTTTCCACATCCCTCAGCCAATACACCTCGCTAAAAACTTTTAAGATCCATCTCATGCTTTACCTCCTCCCTAAAGACTTCTCTAACTACTCAAGCCCAGAATCTTTTCTCATCCCCAATTTTCTATATTCGCATAATACTAAGAGTCTCTGATCGCTCAACAAGTAAGTAAGCTATGAACTTAGCAGGGTGTCAACCACAAAGGATATGACATACCTTATGACTTCACATCACTTTATGGAGTTCCTCTTGTTGGAAGACACCATAGGGGAAACTAGTAAAGTGGCTCTAAAGACAAAGCACCTGGCTGATAATCCGCCTTGATCATATATTAGCACAGACTTTGCTGTTGAACTTGTACAGTAAAGTAACTACCAGCAGTTCATTTATGATTAGCAGACTTTTTGGTCCCTGAGCCCATTTCGATCTTAAATTTTTTGAGAACACCAAAAAACTTTTGTTTATGTGTATTATATCTAGTTGTGCAATGGCATATATTCAACAGACAGCTTTCCCTCCTTTACCCTCAAAAATGCCAAATTGGTAGTTTCAACTCATTTCCATGATGTAAATACTCCCAATGTGGCTAGTTTCAAGCTAGCAATGTGACATCTGAATAAAGATTTAAGAAGAGATTAACAACACTGGCTCTCTCGAGCTGGTAAGAATGGGCTTCAGTAGGTCACTACTTATGTCTATCCATTTACCATATTAGAAAACAAAATGTTAGGAAAAAGTCCAAGATGGTGGCATAGAAAGACCCTAAACTCACCTCCTCCCATGGATAAACCAATGCTACAGCTACATATGGAACAATTCCCTATGAAAAAGACCAAAAAATTAGTCAAACAACTTCTGCACAGCAAACAGTAAAAGGGCAAACAGTAAAAAGGCCACATCAAGACAGATAGCAGAGGCAGTCTCACCAAAAACCTCATCACAGTGTGGTAACCCACAACTGGGAGGGATCTCACAAATTCAGACCTTCTCCCTAAAGAGCGAGGGGTTCATGCCCTGTATCAGGCACCCCAACCCTGAGGACCTGCAACAAAGAAACAAGCCTCCAAAACATCTGGCTTTGAAAACAATGAGGCTCACATCCAGGAGACCCATAGGGCTGCAGGGAGCTGAGATACTTCTCTTAAAGGGCTTGAGTGCAGATTCACTCACCCTGGACACCGGCACAAAAGCAGCAGTATGAAAATGCCTAGACGACATGTGAAGAAGATTCATTTGCTAGTCTTAAAGCATCCACCAGAGGGACAGAGGCCTGTTGGAACTCTCTAGGGGAGGCGGAGGAGCTGGTTAGTTTTCTGCTCTCCCTCTACCGTGGTAATGCTAGCACGTATGCCCTGACCCTGTGCTCTCCTGTGGCCCTGCAAAAGCTGGTTGGCACACCCCAGCCCTGAGCTCTCCTGCTGCCTCATTAAAGCTGGCAGGCATGGGCAGTATACACAGGGGATTCTCCTTGATCACCTATCTGGCTCTGGTGGCCAAGGGGCTTACATTCTTGGGTCCCACAGGACTGTAACAATAGGAAAGACAGTTGTGGCAGGCTACCATCCCCAAGGCACCAAGAGACAGCAGACTGAAACATACCCCAGATCTTTCAGTGAAAAAGGACAATTTACTTGTCCTATAATTGTATCTTGAGGGGTAGAATTGAGGCTTGCTACACAGAGCTAGAGACTACAAAACTGCGCTCAGGGAACATAGGCTGGGAAACACCATCTTTGTACTGTCCCTTGGCCTTGCTACAGCTCTCTACTACCTCCCAGAAAACAGCTTATACACATGACTGAAGCCCCAATTTTTGCAACTGTTGCCCAAAAGACACCTCCAGGTCTCCAGCAAGGTTTATGATTGCAGTCCCACAGGACTGTATCTATTTGCCTCCTTTAAAAGCTGTCTGAGGGTCTGGCTTCCCATCAGCCTGAAGCTAGGTACTGACTAAGATACTTCCCTTTGGAATACTGATAGATAATGGGTACACCGTCAACAACTGGGAACTATCAGGAATAAATCAGACTGCTTGGACAATCACAAAGGTTCAACAGACAACCAAGACCTAGGGTGAGGTTGAAAGATACGGTTCCTCTCCTAACACAACGCCACTCCTTCAAGACTGGGAAGGTAGCTGTTTCACCTAATATACAGAAACAAACACAGAGTCGAGCATAATGAGGACACAGAGGAACATGTTCGAAAGGAAAGAACAACATAAAACCTTAAAAAAAAAAAAAACTTTAATGAAAAGGAGATAAGTAATTTGCTTGATAAAGAGTAAAAGATAATGGTCATAAAGATGTCCACTGAACTTGGGAGAAGAATGGATAAACACAGTGAGAACTTCAACAAAGAGATGGAAAATATAGGAAAATACCTAACAGAAGTCAAAGAGCTGAAGAATAGGATAATTGAACTGAAAAATATACTAGAGGGGTTCAAACAGACTAGGTGAAGCAAAGAAAGAATGAGTGATCTAGAAGAAAGGGCAGTGGAACTCACACAGAACAACAAAAGGAAAAAGAATTTCAAAAAGTGAAAATAGGTTACAGGACCAATGGGACAACATCAAATAGACTACCATTTGCATTATAGGGATCCCAGAAGGAGAGGAGAGAAAGAGGCAGAAAACTTATATCAAAAAAAAAAAAAAAAAAGGTTGAAAACTTCCTTAACCTGGGGAAGGAATCAGAAATCCAGGTCCAAGAAGCCTAGAGTTCCAAAAAAGTTGAACCCAAAAAGATCCACACCAAGAAACATTACAATTAAAATGTCAAAAGTTAAAGAGGAAATCTTAAAAGCAGCAAGAGAAAAACAACTTGTTATGTACAAGGGAACCCGCATAAGACTATCAGCACATTTTCAGCAGAAACTTTGCAGACCAGGAGCAGCACAATATATTTAAAGTGCTGAAAGAAAAAAACTTCCAACCAAGGATACTCTGTGTGGCAAGATTACCATTCAGAATTGAAGAAGAAATGTTTTCCAGACAAGCGAAAGCTAAAGGAGTCTATCACCACTAAACCAGCCTTCCAAGGAATGTTAAACAGACTGAAAAAAAGGGCATTAATTAGTAGCAACAACTACAACAAAAACATGTGAAAGTATAAATCTCACTGGTAAAGGTAAATCTATTATAAAGGTAGTGGATTAATCACTTATAAGGCTAATATGAAGATTAAAAGACAAACAAAAGTAAAAATAAATATAACTACAGTAATCAGGTAAGAGGAACACAAAATAAAAAGATGTAAAATGTGCCATCAAAAACATAAAATGTGGGGGAGAGGGTAAAAAATGTAGTTTTAAAATGCATTCAAACTTAAAGTTGTTATGAACTTAAAATAGAATGTTATTTACATAGGCTGTTATTTGTGAGCCTCATAGTAGCCACAAAGCAAAAGCCTATGGTAGATACCAAAAAATAATGAGAAAGGAATCTAAACAAAACACTAAAGAAAGTCATCAAACCTCAAGAGAGAAGAAAGCAAGAGAAAAAGAAAGGAACAGAGAAGAACTACAAAACAGCTATAAAACAATTAACAGGAAGGCAGTAAGCACATACCTATTAATAACTACTTAAAATGTAAATAAACTAAACCGCTCCAGTCAAAAGACATAGAGTGGCTGAATGGATACATAAACAAGACCCATCTATCTGCTGCCTACAAGAGACTCACTTCAGTTATAAGGACACACACACAAAGAAAGTGAAGGGATGGAAAAAGATATTCCATGCAAATGGAGACCAAAAGAAAGCTGGGACAGCTATACTTACACCAGAAAAAAATAGACTTTTAAACAGCTACTACAATAAAAGAAGGGCATTGGATAATGATAAAGGGGTCAACCCAAAGAGAAGACATAATATTTGTAAATATATATGTGCCCAACATAAGAGCACCAAAATCCAACACAAATATTAACAGACCTAAAGGGTGAAAGTGATGGAAATACAATAATAGTGCAGAACCCTCATAACCCACTTACATAAATGAATACTTCATCCACACAGAAAATCAAGAAACATTACAGGAAGAAAACTGGAAAAATCATAAATATGTGAAGATTAAACACCATGATACTAAACAACCAATGGGTCAATGAAGAAATCAAAAGAGAAATCAAAAAATACCTTGAGACATCTGTATATTTTGGAGATTAATCCTTTGTTGTTTCTTTCGCAAATATTTTCTCCCACTCTCAGGGTTGTCTTTTTGTCTTGTTTATGGTTTCCTTTGTTGTGCAAAAGCTTTTAACTTTAATTAAGTTCCATTTGTTTATTTTTAAAACAATCCAATTAAAAAATGGGCAGAAGACCTAAATAGACGTTTCGCCAAGGAAGACATACAGATGGCCAAGAGGCGCATGAAAAGATGCTCAACATCACTAATAATTAGAGAAATGCAAATCAAAACTACAATGAGGTATCACCTCACACCAGTCAGAATGGCCATTATCAAAAAAGCTAGAAACGATAAACACTGGAAAGGGTGTGGGGAAAAGGGAACCCTCCTGCACTGTTGGTGGGAATGTAAATTGATACAGACACTATGGAAAACAGTATGGAGGTTCCTTAAAAAACTAAAAATAGAACTACCATATGACCCAGCAATCCCACTACTGGGCATATACCCTGAGAAAACCATAATTCAAAAAGAGACATGTATCACAATGTTCATTGAAGCACTATTTACAATAGCCAGGACATGGAACCAACCTAAATGTCCATCAACAGATGAATGGATAAAGAAGATGTGGCACATATATACAATGGAATATTACTCAGCCATAAAAAGAAATGAAATTGAGTTATTTGTAGTGAGGTGGATGGACCTAGAGTCTGTCATACAGAGTGAAGTATGTCAGAAAGAGAAAAACAAATACCATATGCTAATGCATATATACGGAATTAAAGGAAAAAATGGTACTGATGAACCTAGTTGCAGGGCAGGAATAAAGATGCAGACATAGAGAATGGACTTGAGGACACGGGGTGGGAGGGGGAAGCTGGGGCGAAGTGACAGTAGCATCGACATATACACACTACCGAATGTAAAATAGTTAGCTAGTGGGAAGCAGCAGCATAGCACAGGGAGATCAGCTTGGTGCTTTACAATGTTTTACAATGACCTAGAGGGGTAGGATAGGGAGGCTGGAAGGGAGGCTCAAGAGGGAGGGGATATGGGGACATATGTATGCATATGGCTGATTCACTTTGTTGTACAACAGAAACTAACACAGTATTGTGAAGCAATTATACTCCAATAAAGATCTATTTAAAAAAATCTAAAAAAAAATACTTTGAAACAAAAAAAATTGAAACACAACTTACCAAAATATATGGGATGCAGCAAAAGCAGTTCTAAGAGGGATGTATGGTGATAATACAAGTCTAGCTCAAGAAAACAGAAAAATTTCAAACAAGCTAACTTTACACCTAAAAGAACTAGAGAAAGAACAAACAAAGCCCAGAGTGAGTTGAAAGAAGGAAATAACAATGATCAGAGCAGAAATAAACAAAATAGAAGCTAAAAAGACAGTAAAAGAGATTGATGAAACTAAACACTGGTTCTTTGAAAAAATAACCAAAATTGACAAACCGTTAGCTGAATTCTCTTTACCAAGAAAGATAAAGAGGGCTCACAACTAAGGAGCCCGCCTGCCGCAACTAAGACCCAACGCAACCAACCAAATAAATAAATAAATAAATAAATTTTTTTTTAAAGAGACAGCTCAAATAAATAGAATCAGAAGTAAAAGAGGAGATGATACAACTGATAAACAGAAATACAAAGAATCATAAGAGACTACTAAGAACAATTATACATCAATAAACTGGACAACCTAGAAGAAATAGATAAATTCCTTGAAACACAGAATCTTCCAAGACTGAATCAGGAAGAAATAAAAAATCTGAATAGACCAATTTCCAGTAAGAAGATTGAATCAGTAATAAAAAATCCCCCAACAAATAAAAGTCCAGGACTAGACGGCTTCTGTGCTGAATTCTATCAATCATTTAAAGAAGATTCAATAACTATCTTCCTCAAACTCTTTAAAAAAACTTAAGAAAAACCCTTCCAAACTCATTTCACGAGGCCAACGTTACCCTGATACCAAAACCAAACAAGGACACAACAAAAAAAGAAAATTATAAGCCAATATCCCTGATGAACATAGATGCAAAAATCCTCAACAAAATTTACCAAACGAATTCAACAATACAGTAAAAAGATCATACAACACCATCAAGTGGGATTCCAGGGATGCAAGGATGGTTCAACTTCTGAAAATCAATGTGATACACCACATTAACAAAATGAAGGATAAAAATCATATGAACATCTCAATAGATGCAGAAGAAAGCTTCTGACAATATTTAACATCCATTTATGATAAAAAAAACTCTCAACAAGGTTGTACAGGAGAAGTGTATCTCAACATAATAAAAGCCATATATAACAAGCCCACAGATAAAATCACACTCAGGGGGGAAAAGCTGAAAGCTTTTCCTCTAATGAACAAGACAAGGATGCCCACTCTCACCACTTTTATTCAACATAGTATTAGAAGTCCTAGCCAGAGCAATTAAGGCAAGAAGAAAATAAATAAAAGTCATCCAAGTTGAAAAGGAAGAAGTAAAACTGTCATTATTTGAGGACAGCATGATATAAATATATGGTCTAAAGACTCCACCAAAACATTGTTATAATTTTTAAAAGAATTCAGTAAACTGGCAGGGTACAAAATCAACATACAAAAATGTGCTGCATTTCCATACATTAACACTGAGCTATCTGAAAGAAAATTAAGAAAACAAAACCTTTACAATTGCATCAAGAAGAGTAAAATACCTAGGAATAAATTCAAGAAAGGAACTGAAAGGCCTGTACACTGATAACTAGCAATATAAGATACTGATGAAAGAAGTTGAATGAAATACAAATAAATGGAAGGATATTTCATGCTAACAGATTAGAAGAAATAATATTGTTAAAATGTCCATATTACCTAAAGCAATGTACAGATTCAATGCAATTCCTATCAAAATACCAAAGGCATTTCTCGCAGAAACAGAACAATCTGGAAATTTTTATGAAACCAGAAAAGACCCTGAATAGCCAAAGCAATCTACAGAAAGAAGACCAAAGCTGGAGGCATCATGCTCCCTGATTTCAAACGATATTACAAAGCCATAGTAATCCAAACAGTATGGTATTGGCATAAAAACAAACATATCGTTTAATGGAACAGAACAGAGAGCCCAGAAACAAACCCACCCACGTATAATTAATCTACAACAAAGGATGCAAGAATATACAATGGGGAAAGGACAGTCTCTTTAATAAACTGTGTTGGGAAATCTGGACAGCCACATGCAAAAGAACAAAAACTAGACTACTATCTTACACCATACACAAATATTAACTCAAAATGCATTAAAAACTTAAATGTAAACCTGAAACCATAAAACTTTTAGAAGAAAACATGGACAATACGTTCCTTGACATCAGTCTTGGTGATGATTTTTTGGATCTGACTCCAAAAGCAAAGGCAACAAAAGCACAAATAAGCAAGTGGGACTACATAAACAAGAAGGATTCTGCACAGCAAAGAAACCATCAACAAAACAAAAAGGCAACCTACAGAATGGGAGAAAATATTTGTAAATCATATATCCAATAAGGGGTTAATGTCCAAAATACATAAACCACTCATACAATTCAACAGCTTAAAAAAAACAAAAAAACAAACAACAAAAAAAATAAAACAATCAATCCAATGTTAAAATGGGCAGAGGTTGAATATACATTTTTCCAAAGAAGACATACAGATGGCCAACAGGCACATGAAAAGATGCTCAACATTGCTAATCATCAGGGAAATGCAAATCAAACCCACAATGAGATATCACCTCACACCTGTTAGAACGGCTATTACCAACAAGACAAGAAATAACAACTGTTGGCAAGGATGTGGAGGAAAGTGAACACTTATGTACTCTTAGTGGGAATGTAAATGGGTGCAGCCACTATAAAAAACAGTATGGAGGTTCCTCAAAAAATTAAAAATAGAACTACCATATGATGCAACAATTCTACTTCTGAGTATTTAATCTGAGAAAAACAAAAACACTAATTTGAAAAGATATACGCACCCTATTTTTATTGCAGCGTTATTTACAATAGCCAAGATACAGAAACAACCTAAGTGTCCATCAGTGGATGAATGGATAAAGAAAATGTTGTATGTATAAACAGTGGAATACTACTTGGCCATAAAAAAGAATTAAATCTTGCCATTTGCAAGAACATGAATGTACCTTGAGGGTATCATGCTAAGTGAAATAAGTCTGACAGAGAAAGAGACATACTGTATGACCTCATATGTGGAATCTAAAAAACAAAACAAATGAACAAGCAAAACTCATACAAAAAACAGGATGGTTGGTTGCCAAAGGGGAGGGGGATTGGAGGTGGACAAATGGGTGAAGTGGTCAAGAAGTACAAACTTGCAATTAAAGAATAAATAAGTCATGGGAATGTAATGTACAAATGGTGACTATAGTCAATAATGCAGTAGTGCATATTTGAAGGTTGCCGAGAGAGTAAATCTTAAAAGTTCTCATCACAAGGAGAAAAAAGAAAAAAACTTTTTGTAACTTTGTATGGGACGGATGGTAACCAGGCTTACTGTCCTGATAATTCTGCAGTGTATACAAATATCAAATCATTATATTGTACACCTAAAACTAATATGTTAGCTGTCAATTATACGTGAACAAATAATGTTAATAAATATTTACTAATTTGAAAATGACAGAAATAAAACCACTGCATCTTATAATAGTCATAATTTTATGAAATAT
Source organism: Balaenoptera physalus (assembly GCF_965194825.1). Lineage (NCBI taxonomy): Eukaryota > Metazoa > Chordata > Mammalia > Artiodactyla > Balaenopteridae > Balaenoptera > Balaenoptera physalus. Next base: position 54,165,282 of record NC_138886.1, read on the forward strand.
ATCTAAATTTCCAAGAAAAAACAATTTTAGGAGAAGAGTGGCACCGTTTTACAGTTGAAACTTCTTTAACGTATTGATTAATAGAAGACAATTGGCTTCTCAGGTCTACTTCGGCACTCAAGTTGCTGTTTTGGTTGAAATATATGAAGTAAATGCAGCCTCACACAGATACTTAGTTGAAAAGGAAGGACTTCCTGGTGACCCCTGGGGTCCTCCACTCACACTTCGAGCAGCATTCATATACAGTATACATTATGCACAGAAGACCCTAGTGCGAAAAGACCCTACCAATAGTGAGAGTCTGGACTAGTTTGATAGTTTAATTAGTTTTTCTCACCTAGCAATTATCTCAATATAAAGAATTCTAACTTTAGACTGCACTGAAAAGAAAGTTTATGCTATTTTGTGTGTATATTTACATACATATATGTATGTAAATATATATGCATACATATTATATTTCCCAATTCAACAACTCAAAGTGCTAAGAATATCAAGGAAAAAATGATAACTATAAAGTAAAAATTTAATTTGCAGGAGAAAAAATTTTATGCAGAGAATATTTATGAAGCTCATGTATGAATCTTCACTGAGCTGGACATAATCTTCAATTAAGCATAAAAGGTAAAATTATCTTCTACATTTTCACAAGTGGACAATGGTAGCATATGTACAAGATGATAAATCAGAGTTACATATTCATTGATTTAAAAAAATAGCTTCTGTGAAAAGAGAATTATATTTTGGTTAACTTTTAAATTTTAGATTTCCCAATTTAATGTTTTTAGCAATACTTCTTCAAACTGATATTGTTAAACAGTTTAACAATATAAGCACATAAGTCATACTCAAGAAAAAATTTGTTAATATAAAATTTACAAAACTACAGGTAATAGCCCGTTGGTTTTATCTGACAAACTATATTCTTAACAGTAAGTGCTATTTTCCCTTGGCTCTAAGTATCACTGTAGCCTGGTATTCTTTTCCCTTTTAAAAATATCAAGGCAAAGTTAAGTACGTTCTGTACCTCCACCTTTACTTAAGCTTAGGCTGGAATTACCTTCTTCAAAAAACTGAAATAGGATAGCTATTGCCTAAACCAGTTTAATCCCACTAGCTACTTCAAACTATTATATTTCAAACCACGTCTATTCTTTTGCAAATATTATCTTCTCATTACATTAAATGCCTTTGTGATCCCTTTAGCAACAACAGTATATATTAAAATTTAAACTATATTTTTGTAAGTCAAGGGTGAGCATATTGAACAATTTTTTAAGGGCAGGCCAAAAAGTACCAAAGGTAATCAGATTTTTATGAGACTCCACTGTTGCTTTACTTTTCAGCAGAAGCCACTGATACTCATTTTCGGTTTTCTTTTATCAACAGTGTTAGGTGCTAACACAAGGCTGGGCAGTTTACTCACTTCTGCTCTTACAGCTTTTTATATGGAAGAAAAATTTGGAGAGAGGTCAAATGTTTAAATGATATAAGGATCACCATACATATCTACTAAAATAAATAAATTTGCCTTCTTTATATTCTGCCCTTTGTCAGGGTAATTAGTATTTCATCTGTTTTAGTGTATATTTCTCTTGCCAAATATTGCTCTGTAATCTTTAAAGATCCTGCCCCAATATTTGAATCTGTGAACAAGAGGGATTACTTTAAAAAGTTTACTCTAAAGAACTCCTTCTAATACTGAAAATGACTTAATAAAATATATAGTACATAATATCCCTCTTTGAAAACCATTTTGTTTCTGATTATATCTAATTCCATGTTACTATTTTCAGCTGCCACCCTCTCCAGCAAAACCCTCATCACATTCTACCACAAGGAGTTAGCCAGAAAGATGACAATACTAGCTACCAGTTTGAGTGCCAATTCTAGACTATCATGCTACGTTCTCTATAGGTATATCTTGTTTTATCTTTCACCATACTTTCATTTTATAACACAACTGAGTATATAATATCCCCATATTTACATAAAAAATCCGAGCTTAAAATAGTTAAAGAATTTAAGGATAATTAGCTAGCAAATGATAAAGCCACGATTTGAACTCAGGTCTATTTTACTTTTCAAAAGACTAGGACTCACGTCTTTCCCTAACAATTTTGCAAGTTGAAAAAGCTCATGCAACATGCATCAGATTTTTTTTTTTAAGCTAAAGACATAAGTAGTCATGGATATTTGTGTATGTGGAATTCACGTGAGTGTCTCACATAACATAGTTTGGGTCTTTGTGGAAATTTTGCAGTTCCATTCAAGTACCACAACAGACTTCTATTAATACTGGGACAATCCTGACAAAAATCTATATTCAGGATTAGTTGAGGGAGGTGATCATCCCACAAATTTGCTTCATACTGAACCTGCTTTTTGTGTCTTCAAGAGTGAGCTGTGATTTCATACTCATAGGCTGAACTCCAGTGCATACCCATGCTTCATGATGTAGAAGAGGATAAAGTCGTTAACTATTAGAATGTGGGGCAGGGCAGGCTACCTAACTGCTCAACGACAATTCAGAATTTAGGCAGGACTGTTCTATAAAGTGCTATACAGTCACTATGTTAAAACAGAGATAGTAACTTCAGAAATATCATTGACAGTAAAAAGAACCATATAATAAAGTATTCTCTAGAAAAGGAGACAATTCAATGTTGTACAAGTGATGCCTAAATTCAAGTATTAAACTCACTGTGGCTCTAGTGGGTTACTAATATTTCAGATATTGATAATCTAGTGGTAACATTTCCAAACATTCTAGTTCTGCTTGGTAAAGGTAGTATTTACATTGAATTAGGATGCTAATTCATCAGTTAGCAGAAAAATCTTCTCTGGTGATGCCATGCTGATCCCTGGATCTACGGCACCTCATAATTACCTCCTCTAATAGGAAGCTAGTATAATATTAGGTGAGCGTATGAAATAAAATATCTCAATGGGAAAATGCCACTGTGGGTAAGCTATTATTATAGAAATACAAAAAATGCGTGGCATTTAATCACTGATAAACATTTCTACCCAAAGAAAATTTATTGTTAAAAAATAGTTTATAGTGTACCATTTACTTGTTCTATGCCATGTGCTTAAGCAGTTGATTTTACCTTTAGCTACAACTGTGTATTTTCTAATCTTTTAGGGCAGCTGTCAAGTAATCAGAGTAAGCAGTGCCATTTTAATAAGGAAGTCTTTTAATGAAATATAATAGGTCACAAATACTTAATTTCTGCTCTTTACTGTAATTACCAGTATGTACTACAACTGCCACTTTAACAATCTTTTCCAAATGCTGACACAAAAGATGAACAAATCAAGGGTATTAGCATGTGTGTATATTTACAGCTTATTGCTGTCAAAGGCTATAGTTCCACTCCAACTCCAGCAGCTATATGAGGATCTGTTTCTTTTGATGGAGGCATCCTGTTTCAGGTTGTGAATGTATCTGAATTAATCTCTTTTTCATGGCTATGTAAGCAAACACATACTAAAAGATACACAGGAGAAATGTTAACAAAGTTATAGCACAACACTACACCTTTAGGAATATCACAAACACTTTCACTGTCACTGTGTAGGATTGTACATTTTACTACTTTATTCTTTCTTCTTCAATAAATTCTCTGCTCCACTGGTTATTAGTTCATAATTTCAAAAAACACTGTTTATATATAGTTCAAATAGTGTGTTTTCTTAGATAAATTTTTAAGTTTATTATAAGCATCAGTTTTATATGCACATCCACTTAAACTGCATAGATAAAACTACAGAATTGCTGCAAAATTAAAATAGAGGATCCCCAAAAGAGAGAAAGCACAAATATTATGATTTTTATTTTTAAAAAGCATTCATTATGACTATTTTGTTACAGTTCAGTTTTATGATTTAAAAGAAGTATGTTTAAAAACTACTTCCCTGAAAACTCCTTTACATACAAGACAATCCTTTTACTTTTTTGTTTTGTTTTATTTTGAGCATACTATTTTTTTAATCGGTAGCTTTTTAAATTTGGTACTATTATTGCTATTTTAATACCAGAAGTCCTAGGTACAAACAGTAGTAGTTTTATAAGAAGTTTGCCCATTTTTGAAAGGCTAAGCTTCCCCAAATCAAACTAGCTTACTGTGAAAAGAAAACCATGACAACTGTTTGTACCTCCTGCTTTATTATTACATCCGGCCTGGTCACTCTTAGAAATTCAATCTATTATGGTTGCTAGGAGTCTGTTGCTGTGCAACCTAGAAGGGTATGCTGTGCTTTCAGGCTAAGGAGTGCTAATAAACCTGTAGGCTTCCCTCTATGGGTCTGACCAGTGTGTTTAAAGGGCTTAATACTTTTCAAGAGTGATTGGACGACAATTCAAGACACATCCTATTAAAAACAAGTCACACTGAGAGATTTCTAACAAAGGGACAAAATGCTAAACATACACAAATATTCAAAATGTATCCTCAGAATCCCTAACTAATTTGGTAAAACAAACAAAGAACAGATTATGACCTACATTTCAATTACACCACCTACCATCCCCAAGATTTTATTTCCACATAGTCTCCTAATAGGTTATAATGGATATAAATGAACTGAGAAAGTTACAAGAAAGAAAAAAAAGTACTATTAAGTACCTTCAAATTTGATTTAAAAAAAGACTGTGGTACTTATCTAAACTCCAATAGTAGAAAAATAAATTAAACGTAGGAACCCAGAAGTCATGAAGTTAGCAAAACTAAAAGCACCCACCCACCACTACACACACACAAAAAAATCACTGAGAAACTGAAGAAATTCTAAATTTCATTTTATTATAAAACCAGATGATTTTTTTTCATCCCTTTTGGTCAGTAATAATTTTATGTTAATTCTAAAATCTATTCTATCCTATCAGATGCATATTCTATAACTTTAAAGATTAACACTCAACAAGTTACTCACATACATTCATTACAATTAGTACTACTCGAATGCAAATGAGAACAAAAGAGAAAAATAGTAGTCTATCAATAAAATACTGCTAAACAAATTATGTGAAACAGAATTTGAAAAGTGGGCAGAAAAGAGGACTTCTACTTTCTTTAAAAGAAGAAATTGTATGGACTTTTATTTAGCTATGTATGATAGGCCTTTTTCATAAAGTATTTAAAGACAAAAATAGAGGTTGGCCTACCATAAAATTACCAAAGACCATACAGATAAACAAAAATAATATATGATTTTACAATAACCATCTTATCCAGAACTTTCCAAGGATATTTTGGCTATACTAATATTGCCCATAACTTCTGAAAGTTAAAAATAAAATTTAAAAAAAGCCAAACAACTACATTCACAGCAACATTTAGCCCCTCTATCTAACTACTCTGAACTGGGAGCACTTTTTAAAATAATCTGTCAACTGCACTACCTTATTCTTTTTTAAAGAGCCATGAGCATCTGTCCTTCAATTGTTGTTTTTATTTCTTCTTCTCATTACATACTATAGGAAGCAGAATAAAGGAAATTAGCTATTTCTCTAAAAGTACCAAGAAACAATAAACAGAGGAATGCGGAACAACTATCCGAAAAAGAAAGACAAAGAATTCAATAATAGGAGAGCTGAAGCACGCTGAGAGGTGCAAAGGCAGCATCTGAGCAAAGAACTGAGGTTGAGGCAGGAAGAGAATGGGTTGGCTAAGAAGGTTTAGAACTGAAACAGCCTGTAAGTAAAGCCAAGCAGAGCAGAACAGAGCAAAAGGGGAAAGTGGACAGAAAGGATAATAAAGAGAGACAAGAATACAGAAAGAGAAGATTTGAAAGAAAATCTGCAGAAAGAAACATGAGGATTCATTTTACAGCTGAGAAAAAAAGGAAGAAACACAAATATGAAAATTTTATATTCAATAATTGTATTTTCCTTGATCCATCCTTACTTCTTAAGAAGCCATGCAACAACTCAGAAAAGAAAATGTTCTTTAAAGATGCAGTGATTATCAGTAACAATTGTGATGTAAAAAACCAAGTGATTAGTAACTTTAAGATTCAACAATTTTGCAATAAAGTACTTTGAAAACTTTCCAATTCTCATTTAGGATAAGAAAAATTTAACTTAATTCTAAAACCGCAGGACCTAACATATGAAAACCTTTTTTAAGTAATGAAAATTGATTTTTGCAAACAAGAACAAAACATTAAAACACACACTACAGATAGATACACAGGGTAGTCAATATTAAGTCATTAAAGTCAGCTTCTACTAATGAGAATACCATTCACAGGGCCTGTGTCAGGCAAATGTGTTAATTATAAAGCAGTTATTTAATAGTTGGTCAATTACTAGTATGTATTACATAATGCCAGAAGAATCTGCTCTGAAAGAATCAAAGTTCTAAACTGGCTACATTAATATTTAGGATCCTGTCAGGCACTATTAACTAAAAGGCAATGGGGCAAAATAAAGAATAAAAATTTTTTTAAATGAGGATAGATATTTTAGTAGGAGTGTTGTTTACTGGGGTCTTGTGTCTTTAAAGTTACAAAGCTGCAATAATTATAAAATGTGGCTTCATTACAAGAAACCAGGAGCATGTAGGTACAGAGAATCATGTACTTATGGAATTTGGCCTCTCTTCTGCACATTCCAGTTTGCTTGGATTTGCAACACCCTGTCACACTTCATTCATTTCCACATACCACCCCCCACCAAAATCAAAGATCCTCAACAAAAGTTGCTGAATAAAACTGAATTCTGAATTTTTAAAAATTTCATAAGCATATATCAAGAATTATAGGCTCTTTAGTAAATCACATCTAGGGTTGGTAGCCAATGTCTCACAGGTTAGAATTCTTTTTAGTAGTCATACCTTACTAATTATAAAGAGAAAAAAAAATCATTATGAGAGCTCTAAATATATGGCTCTTCCTGCTTCTACCAGCTCCTTCCTACTGACAGAATACTTCCCAAAATACGTTTTTTCAGAATTTTTCTATAATTTGTTTAGCCAAGGTCAAAAGGATGTTGATGTACAAAGGAAGAGTTTTTTTTTAATATTAAAATCTGTCACAGGAATGTGATACAACACCTGATTGGAAGGGTGCTATCAGTTAAAAACTTGTTTTAAAGCCTCTTAAAAACTTTTACTTTTTAACTACTACTACTCACTTTTACCATTTAAAAACTTGAAAAAAGGTATTGAATAAATGGAAAAGAAGTAACTGGATCGACTGAATTTTGAAATGCATAATTGAGGATAATGAAAAAAGCATCTTGAAGTACATTCCATAAATCTGAGGGACAATTTCAGTTGCATCATATTAGAAATGCCAAAAACCTCAAAGACATATATATTTCACAATTTTTTTGTGAAAGCAAATACACAGAAAATCTTTAGAAAACAATAAAAGAAACCATCTTTATAAAGAGATAAATGTTACTTTCTCACAAAGCACTAACAAACTGTCTTTGTAGAGTCTATGCTAAATTTGGTTAATTCCAACTCAAAATCTGAGACCAGAAATATGAAAGTTCACAATTCAAAATTTTAAATGATACTTGTCTGGAAACTAACCTTTATTCCTTGCATGATTTTTTTTTTTCATCCATCCCTCTATTCCCGGGAGGTGGGGAGATGACACAACACAGCCAAGCAGAGTAAAGCACTGGCATTCTGAGCACAAGCCCGACTCAGCTGTGTTGGATCTCCTTCCATAGGTAAAGAGGGAGGGGAACAATAATGGAGTATTTGGGGAGTGAGGGGGTATGGCTGAAATAAGATTAACCACAAGCTAACCATTAAAGCAGAGAGATGGATACACAGGAATTCATTTCATTATTTCATCATACAGTTCTATTTTTGTATATCTTTAAATTTTTCCTTAATGAAAAAGCTAGGGGGGAAAATATGAGGGCAGACTTGCTCTCCGAAATCTTTTATATAGCTCACATATTTTTTCATAAACACGGTGATGGTACAAAAAAGTGGTGATACTAAATTTGGCTTCTTTAATTTTTTAATTTATATTTTCAATGGCAAAAATAGCAGGTACTCAAGTTCAATAAACTCTGGACTACAGGTTGCTAAAATGTGGAAACATCTGACTCACTTCAGACACAAATGCCGGGGCAAATTTTCAAGTATAATCACTTAACCAGCCTTCAAGGAGGAAACCACGATTAGAAATAAATATTATATAAATAGTTACATAAATTCAAACAGAGAAATGTAGTTAAAGATTCCACAGCAATTTCTACTTCCTTAAACATGTTAAAAACATACCCATATTATATATATTACATAATTTGTACCATTTTTTTAGTATTCCAATACAGTACAATACCCTCAAATACTGTCAAACTGTACATTTCATAATGGATGACAGGCACATAGTGTTGAATATCTGACACTGAACTGAAATGGAAAATACAATTTTGACATTAGTACACTGAAAACCTCCTTCTAAAAATATCAGCATGACAATCTATTTGTCAAAATAACAGAATTCAAGACCTCCACTGCCTCCATTAGTAACTTTTATTTATCTAAATAATCTCTCACTTGTCTTTTTGCATATACAAAATTTTACAAAAAAATTCAATTCATAAATCCATGATAAGTTACGATTAAAGATGACTAGATAATGATAGATATCTATCCTATATAAACAATGACATTCTAGTTTCACATCTAAGACACTGAAGGGCATTCTGATCACAGAAACCACCAAATGCAAAGATTCTTTCTCCAGTTTAAATCAGCCATATAAGCAAACTGAGAGCATAACCAACAAACCAGCAGTTCGGCTAGTGTAATTTCTATTTGTCTATTAATTATGACTTTTTTTTACTTTTAACACTTCATGCATCAATTCTTTCCAATTTTTTAGGATATATTTTAGTGATAGTTACAGGTGTTTCAGAAGAACCTCCAACTTGTAAGCAGGTAGGGTGAACTTGAAGAAATGAATATCCCCTCTCCTCTCAAAAAAACAAAAACACAAAACTAAGCTAAAAGTTTTTGAAAGAGATTCTTACTCAGCCTATTTCCTTACAGAAAACCATAGATTTAGTCAATACACTTCAAAAGAATATATAAATGAAAAGGCTCTATATTCAAAGGCATATAAAAATGATAAAAGGCGGCAAAGAGAAAGGCAGAAAGAAAAATAAGGACAGATGTAAACAATTAGGACTCTTTAGTACAGAAGGAAGGCTAGCACCAATCGAGGCAGCAACATAAATACATAAACCCACATTTGAAGAAACATACAAAACTTACCTCTGTCAGACTTTGTTCAAATGTCACCTTCTCTTTAAGTTCTTCCTAATTATCCTATTTAAAATTACAATTTCCTCCACCCTCATCACCTACACTCTCTATACCCCTTCTTTATTTTTCTCCATAGCATTTATAACCATCTATTATAATACTCATTTACTTTCTCTCTCCCTCATCTCCAATTGTTTCAATATAAACTCCTCTAGAGCAGAGACCTGATCAATTTTGTTCACTGCTGTATCCTCCACAGCATTCCACTGCTTGGCCCGTATTGTAGGTGCCAATATTTGCTCAATAAATAATTGAAGATTATTACAAAAAGTAATAACGAACTTGTACACCTAAACTGATTCTAGAAATTGAAGGGAATCCCCTAAGTCTGAAGAGAGGTCAAGATGACTTCATAACTGGTAGTAAATTCACCAAACTTCACCTCAAGAGATGGTACAGAATGAAAATATATTGATTTTAAAAAGAGCTTATGCAATCTTCAGAAAGAAAAACAGAGCTGGAGGAATCAGGCTCCTTGACTTCAGACTATACCACAAAGCTACAGTAATCAAGACAGTATGGTACTGGCACAAAAACAGAAATATAGATCAATGGAACAGGACAGAAAGCCCAGAGATAAACCCATGCACATATGGTCACCTTATCTTTGATAAAGGAGGCAAGAATATACAATGGAGAAAAGACAGCCTCTTCTGTAAGTGGTGCTGGGAAAACTGGACAGCTACATGTAAAAGAATGAAATTAGAACGCTCCCTAACACCATACACAAAAATAAACTCAAAATGGATTAAAGACCTAAATGTAAGGCCAGACACTATCAAACTCTTAGAAGAAAATATAGGCAGAACACTCTATGACATAAATCACAGCAAGATCCTTTTTGACCCACCTCCTAGAGAAATGGAAATAAAAACAAAAATAACAAATGGGACCTAATGAAACTTAAAACTTTTGCACAGCAAAGAAAACCATAAGCAAGACGAAAAGACAACCCTCAGAATGGGAGAAAATATTTGCAAACGAAGCAACTGACAAAGGATTAACCTCCAAAATATACAATCAGCTCATGCAACTCAATATCAAAAAAACAAACAACCCAATCCAAAACTGGGCAGAAGACCTAAATAGACATTTCTCCAAAGAAGAGATACAGATTGCCAACAAACACATGAAAGGATGCTCAACTTCACTAATTATTAGAGAAATGCAAATCAAAACTACAGTGAGGTACCACCTCACACCGGTCAGAATGGCCATCATCAAAAAATCTACAAACAATAAATGCTGAAGAGGGTGTGCAGAAAAGGGAACCCTCTTGCACTGTTGGTGGGAATGTAAATTGATACAGCCACTATGGAGAACAGTATGGAGGTTCCTCAAAAAACTAAAAATAGAACTACCATACGACCCAGCAATCCCACTACTGGGCATATACCCTGAGAAAACCATAATTCAAAAAGAGTCATGTACCACAATGTTCACTGCAGCTCGATTTACAATAGCCAGGACATGGAAGCAACCTAAGTGCCCATCGACAGATGAATGGATAAAGAAGATGTGGCACATATATACAATGGAATATTACTCAGCCATAAAAAGAAACGAAATTGAGTTACTGGTAGTGAGGTGGATGGACCTAGAATCTGTTATACAGAGTGAAGTAAGTCAGAAAGAGAAAAACAAATACTGTATGTTAACACATATATATGGAATCTAGGAAAAAAAAAAAAAGGTTCTGAAGAACCTAGGGGCAGGACAGGAATAAAGACGCAGACATAGAGAATGGACTTAGGACATGGGGAGCGGGAAGGGTAAGCTGGGACGAAGTGAGAGAGTGGCATGGACGTATATACACTACCAAACGTAAAACAGATAGCTAGCGGGAAGCAGCTGCATAGCACAGGGAGATCAGCTCAGTGCTTTGTGCCCACCTAAAGGAATGGGATAGGGAAGGTGGGAGGGAGACACAAGAGGGAGGAGATATGGGGATGTATGTATATGCATAGCTGATTCATTTTGTTATAAAGCAAAAACTAACACACCATTGTAAAGCAATTATAGTCCAATAAAGATGTTTTAAAAATTTTTTTAAATAAATAAATAAGAGCTTATGGATTTATGGATGACAGCTCCATATTAAAAAAAAAAAAAATTCTTCAGGGTAAAGTCTCTGTAGTAGACATCAAAGCAAGTTCTACCTTTCCATAGTGCAACCCTTGGTGGAATAGCACAAGTGCAACCACAGATCTGACTACTGTAACAATTCCACTCTGATACCACCAAGTGCCTTGGTATAACCTTGGAACTCATGCCCTAATTCTGCACTTTGTGGACATCCCAGTAGGAACAGTGAAGGTAGGCAACAAAAGGAGAAACTAAAGAGTTTGGGGGTATCTGAAGTAGCCCCCCCAAAAAAGTTCTCATAATGCCCCCCATGTCTCTCCGATATTAAGTAGCATTAGGAATTTCCACACTGTGCCACAACCAGAAAATAGGAAGAAGGTACTGAATCCTAAAAGGGACTCTCCCAAGTTCTGAAACTAAGAAATTAGTCTTGTCAGACACTAAGGAAATTCCAGGCAAGTCTGAAATTTCATACACACACACACACACACACACACACACACATATGTGTGTGTGTGTATAAAATGCATATACAGATACAAAGTTAGGTAACAAAATGTCATTTGAAAGGTAAGAGGAAAACAGTCCCTGATTAGGTCAGCCCAAATCTACTCCCTGCTAGATGATGCTAATTTGAAGAAATATCAAAAACTCATGAAATCATTTAATTCATTCCATTAAATCCATTTTAAAAAACAGGAAGTTAAAAAATCCATTTGGAATAATAGAACTGCATTGCTCAAATGGTCATTATAAAATCAGGGCTAGACAAAGTTATAAAATGGTTAAATGTGTTTTCTATAATTTGATTAGAGATAAACAATCTGAGGCTTAATCAATAATTATTCATTGATTGCTTCTACTAGGAAAGGCCACTGGGTTTTGTGCTGAGTTCAAAAACCTATTGTGTAGTCATTTGCCCTTTGGAAGCTTACAAACAATTTGGAAAGATCAAACATTTACAGCCATAAATCTAAATCACAATTAGCTATCAATAGCTGTGTTAATAAGAAATTCATTAAAAGTAAACCCATCAAGTTAGGGACCACTCTAAGTTTAGGAGAGATGAATTTAAGCAGGGTGGGGAACACATTTTAAATAGAATAAATGATGAGACCCAAGTAATAGAGAAGAGAAAGGACAAGGCAGAATTCAGGTGACTATAGAGAAGTAACAGCAACTGCCACTGACTAAGCACTTGGATGTCAGACACAGTTCTATTTGCCTATGTCATCTAATCTAATTTTTTGAAACAGTATTTTAAGTAATCTGCCTAAGGTTAAACTACTAATCAGTAGCAGAACTGGAATTCAAACCCAGGGTTGTTCATTCTGAAGTTCATGCTTTTAATCAATTACACAATATCAAAAGCCAGGCTGGCCAGAAAAGAGAAGTTACAGAGCAGAATGGTGAAATATAAATTTGAAAATGTACCCTAGACTATAAGCTTCCTAACAACAAAGGCTATGGTCACTCAATAAATATTTCTTAAATAATTCTGACGAATAGGCAATAAGGAATCCTAAAAGATGGTGACCCCTAAAACATAAAATTCTGGGCTATTTGAAAACATCCAAAGTACCTTCTTTTTAGAGGATTCTATTAATCCATATTTAGAAACAGTTTTAGTAAAAATTTATCCAGATTATAAATTCATAAGATATTAAGACCACACACCATGTTTTAGATTCTTCCTCTTTATACCCAACAAATACAGCAGTCTAGTATTTAGTAACTGGTAACTCAACCTCTATATTCAAACCTCAGTTTAGACTTCCGAGTATTTAGCATTTTCTTTTCATCTGAATTATTTGTATTTTCTGTTCCATTTTATGGGCCAGTAGGTGTGTTGACAAATCAGGAATATAGTTAAGTCTAAAAGTAAATGATTCAGATCCCTCCACACCCACGCCCAAAAACAAAACCCCTTTTCTTTAGTTAACAAAAAGCAAAATTGATTTAATGCACTGCATTCTGATTCTCTCTTAATTCTCATTAAATTGAAAAAATAAAACCATTAAGATTGGGACTGCCCTGGTGATACAGTGGTTAAGAATCCATCTTCCAATGCGGGGGACGCCGGTTCGATCCCCGGTCGGGGCACTAAGATCTCACATGCCCTGGGGCAACTAAGCCCGAGCGTGCCACAACGACTGAGCCCGCATGCTCTGGACGGAGCCCGTGCACCACAACTAGAGAGAAGCCCGTGCGCCACAATGAAAGATCCCGCATGCCACAACTAAGACCCGTCACAGGCAAATAAATAAAACACAAACAAACAAACAAAAATTAAGATTAAGAATGAGTAACTTCTAGGCAAAAATGCAAGAGCTAACTAATATTTCATCATACCTTTGTTTATCATAGTTCCTTTTTTATTGAAGGTGAGGAGAAATCCAAGGGGAACAGTTTTACAAGAAAGGTTTGTCCATGGGGGTTTACCTTGTTAAGAGCGAAAGACAAATGGTTTTCCCCTATAGGAAACCTACTCTTGTTTTATGTAAATGTATCCTTTGGTACCACAAATGAAGCTGGTAAGAGCATCAGATTACTGCTAGAAAGTTCAGTTATTTGTCATTTTCTTGGTCTCTCTGAGGTGGATTATTTCAAATAATCAACAGGGTTAGTGCTCAAATGATAAAGGTCATCTTTATCACAAAACAGGATACCAAAAGTAAGTTCAAGCCTGACCTCATAGGTTTACTTCCAATTCTAACACACACAGAGAAAAATAAGACAAAATCTTGGTAATTACTTATTCCTGCCACAGTCTCATACTATTAATCAGTAAACAATATATCTTTCCAAAAGCTCAGATTAAGAAAATAAGGAGTCATATAATAGCATGACTGCTGGTATTGCTTCTGGTTGCTATGGAATAAAGGGCAGTCCCTTCACATTCTCATTCGTTGGTTCTCTTACTTAAGAGTGCTGCAGCACCTTTAAATCCCAGCCAGGCAAGTCTCAGCTTGTATGACCAATATCAGCTGCCAGTAATTTTACTTTCGCTCCTCAAGAGAGTGACCTACAGGAACAAATATTTCAATTTTTATAATTAAAAATTCAATGAATTTTTACAACAATCTTTAGGATGATTAGAATCATCCTTACCCTCATCAAATTATTACATATTATCACTAACACCCAGCAAGGGAAAATACGAACGATAGGGATTACAAATCTACTATTTTCTTTTTAAAAAAAAAACAAGCAAGTATGGTACTTCCCCTTAATGTACAGCCTATTTAAAATTTTGGGAAAAAATTTTTAATTGCATTTCTATATCATTTTAAAATAAAGCAATTAAATAATGACCTATATACAAAAATTATAGTTGGAAGATGATAAAAATTAAAATATTTATTCAAATACTGAATACAGAATTATAAAACTTTACTTTTTCTAGGAAAAATACGGAGCTCAAACTCTAGCTAAAATAAGCAAGTAGAGTGAATACTTACGGCAGCACATTTGCGCTGCCTGCCTTTAAGGAAAGGTTTTCACCAGCTATGATATATACCATAAGAACACTGGTCGAGGAGTGAGGAGGCTAGGGCTCAACAGCCCCAGCTCTGATAAATGTTATATGTCCAAGTCACTTAACCTCCGTTTTCTTTCACATAAATGGGGGTTGGGGGAGTTAAACGAGATAACCTCCAAAGTCTGTTCCAACTTAAAAATTCTGTTTCTAAAATAAAACATCCTAATTATGTCTCTACTGGAATCTATATATTTGCCCCATTTGGAAGCATGTTTAACTCTAGCAACAGACCTTTTTACCTCTTTAATCTCTACTCCAGCATCCTGGCTACCCCTTTTGGTCAGCTGTGCAGATCAGACATAGTAAAGGGGCAGAAGAATATGGCCGTAGAATAGTTAAGTAGAAACAGGGAGAAAGGCTGAAGTTGGGCCCCTAAGGAAAGAAGGCACTCACTATAGGTGGCTTGAGGCTCCAGCTCCAGCTTCAGACTCAAAAGCTTAGCTGCCATGCAAACAGGGTCAGGTTCTACAATACAAGTCAATTCTTTGATAAAGCTTTCCTTCACATGGTGTTCTTCCAAATTAGAACATTAAGTTGTTTGCTATTGGGGAGTTACTCCAATACAGAATAAGTAGAGCAGTATAATCTACCCACAAACAAATTAAAAGAATGATGTACAAAATATTAATCCCTTTCACCTCTGGGAGGTATATATCAAGACACTTGTTTTCCTGCATCCTGCAAACAAGGGCTGCAGCCCTTGTGCTTGATCCCTTTTTTAATGATAGGTCTGATTTCAAGTAGAAGACCCTGGAAATTGCTAAACAAAAGACTTGACCAATAAATGAGAACAAACTTCCTGATTTACAAATGCTGTGCTGAGAAGAAACAACATGAAGATCAACCACTCTTAAATACTTTGTTTTAAATATAATGTAAGCACTGTTTCAAGGCTACATTGAGTCTGTTCTTAACACTAGACTTAAATTTTTTCAGAACAATGTAGAACAAAATAGGATTCAAGTTTATTTCAATAAACAAATTATTTCAAATTATATAGCTTTAAGAACAACAGAACGTAATAATCCTTAGGTCTGTGTGATGGACACATGAGGGTTCACTATACTATTCTATATTCTTCACTGTTAGTTTTAAAAGTTTTAAAAAAAGAAAGTTTTAAGAATATATACATTTATGGTACACAGTTTTTCACTATATATTGGCTTCCCATATGTAAACTGCTTTAGAAATTAGATAAGCTAATCAGATATTCTAATTGAATATATTAACTTCCTATACTAATATATAACTTTGTAACAATAAAATAATTACAAGAAAACTCTGATACATCTCAGTTTAATTCTTTTCTATATACAACATTAATAGTGAAATCCCATACAATAATAGTCAAAGGTCTCAGAGCTTTATTGTAGATATTTCAGACAAAAAAAGTAATGTAGTGTCCATAAGAGACATAAGTATAATCTGTTTCTCAGCTTCCCCTATTCGTTAAAATCAAGTAAGGCAAAAGAGTAAATGATTATTCACCCAACAAATTATCTCACCATTCATACTTTGATTTATCCATCTCACCTTATTTTTTACCTTTATTTCAAAATTTTCTAATTTCATCTAACTGCATTTTCAATGTCTCCTCCTATACTTTGTTTTTACCCTTCTTGATGCCTAAATATCATCTCCATCATTTCTGCCTTCTAAAATTTGAAATCTTAAAAAATACGTCCACATAGCTGAGAATATATAATTTCGTATCAAATACTTAATTTCTCTCTTTTCTTTCAAAATAATCCTTAAAACCCAACAGAAAGCTGAGCCATTTCAGGATTCCTAAATTAACCAAAATAGTACTGGCACTAAATACACATTGATATAAATCCCTTAATTCCTCATTCAAAAGTAAAGCTAAAGAACAATGATGTAAAACTACAAGCTTATAGACTAACATATCCAATTATTTCTTATGTCTCTGCTAGAACGTTTCTGAATAAAATATTAGAAATAATGTTATTAATTGTAGTGGTAATATTACTAAGTATGCTTAATATGGCAAACTGAATTTCTTATGTAGACCCTAACATCACCCTTCTTTTTCTCTAACCATTATTCGTACTCTAATTTTTCCAACTATATGATCCTGCCCCAATTTACCCTCATCTTACCCCATTCCTTCAGATTAAGGTGTTGTTCTAGGCATGCGGTGTCATCTATTAGCATTCTTTCTAAGGTTTGTAAACCAGAGGGTAAGCTGGAGCTTCTAAAGCTCACGGACAATGCATTACACAAGACCGTGCTACAGGATTTAGGAAATTCCAGACAGCTGTGTAAATTAATAAAAATGCAATATCATAGAGAGGTTTATATTATCCAAGGAAGATGTCTTTATTTTAAAGTTTATCAAGGACAGCATGACTGCAGGTGAGTGACATATCAGGATCACTATAATGACCTCCTCCCACAAATGACTTTGATCTTTGTCTCCATTCCATGGTCACTGGCATTTCTAACAAGACCAGTAAATACTCAAGTAAATCTAACCCAATCAAAATATTAAAATACATCACCTCCCAATTTCAAAGATAAAACCCACTTACTTCCAAACCATATGGCTCTCAAACCTCTGGTGAAATATTAAGTCCACATCTATTATACAGTGCCACTCATTCAACATTATTTAAAAGGTTTTAAATTTCAAAACTCGGCAGACTTCTAAAAATAAAGGCATAGATCAAATGTTGATCCAGCAGCACAATATCTTAACCTACTATAATCAGAATTACAATTTTTGCCTTTAATAACTTAATTCAATTTCAGCGTTCATGGCCTTTGTTAACTAAAGGTAGCCTCTAAATATCACCGTATAATGTGAGGCACCATTAAAAATCGTTCCCCAAATCACAGGAAGGTCATTCAAAGAACTTAAGTCAAACATTTCCCCTAATTTTCTTTGCCTCAACAAAATAGCACTGGAGTAGCTCCTAGATATGTAGAATGCGGAAACCAGTGAGCAAAAGCAGTGTTGACAGAAGTTCTGAAGTACCAATTAAAATGACTTTGTAAAGGTCTATGCACAAACACACACATATACACAAAACACTATATATAAGATAAAATCCATTTTTCTTAATATAAGTACACCCTAAAAATATAAAGTGACTTTTTAAACAAAATATGTTTTGAAATATCCTTTAGAAGCATGCAATGTGATTATGTTACATGATCGAAACAAAGAATCTAACTTTATCTGGTGCCTGTATATCAATATTTCATGTTGGGCTTTCATCGTGGCACATCAAAATATGCATATTGTATATTTAAGATGGTAAAAGTGATTTTCAGATCACTAATATAATATCTTTTCATGTGTTTTTTTTAATGACCCTTATGCTGACACTTCATTAAAACTCATCTCCAAGATTGTCATCAGATATAACCAGATGTCAATCAGTGAAAGCCTGATGTGACAGATTACACTCTTTGGTTCTTTAAAATGTCAGCCTCAATAGGAATAGGGGAAAAACCTAGGTTCTACTGCAAAAAAATATATCCACAAAACAATCCACCCAAAGCAAAATGTAGAGAGGTGGATTTAAAGCATCATTTCTGTTATCTAGCACACAAACTAAATTTTCTCACTACTGTCTTCTACCTTTCTAAATCTGTGCATGACTAAATCACAATATAGGTTCTTTAAAAGAGAAAGATATTATTGCACACCAATATACTAAGGGATAGACATATACAGATACAGTCAATCTTTAGGAGAAAAGGAGTCACAGACAAATATGAAGTAATAAAATGCCTATCCTCACAAAAGTGTGTGTACTCTGCATAATACTACAACAGGAAAGGAAATAGATCTGGAAGACATACTGGATCACCTGAGTCATTTCTGTTTCTCCCCTCCCCATGCTCTGCAATCCCCACCCCAACCTCTATTTCCACCAAAACGTCACAGTCCAGGAAAACAAACTGGATAGAGTATGCAATGCACGAGTATTCAACAATGGAAACAGGATATGATTTCTAAATGTATCTCCCTCTTCCTGCCCCTCTCCAGCAACCCTCCCTCACCACCCCCAAAACTAAAGCATGGAAGAAAGAAATTTAAGTGACTAGCAAAGGGTTTCTAAAATGGTTTTGCACATTAAGATAAACTACGCTGATTGAGACTGAAGAGGGCCAGATGCATTTTTAAGGATGATAGTTTTATACTGAAATGTATAAAGCCATCAGTCATTCAGATCTGTAGTTCAGAAACTTGAATACGATTCTATCAATAAAAATAGCATTCAAAAATAATTTTAAAAGCAACAATTACAATCTATGAATCTTTCATACACTCCTTATTAAACTGGTAAAAGAGGTGAGGTGAGATAGAGCAGAATATAAGACTTATCTTGAACTAATGCAAAAATACTTCCTTTCACAGCATGCAATCCTCTAAAATCTTGTAAGTGCACTTGTCAAATTAACATTAAAGTACTGAGCAAAGTAAGTCAGACAGAGAAAGACAAATACCACAAGATATCGCTTATATGTGGAATCTAAAAACAATGGTACAAATGAACTCATTTACAAAACAAATAGTCACCAACATAGAAAACAAACTTATGGTTACCAGTGGGGAAAAAGGGGGGGGGTAAATTGGGAGATTGGGATTGACATATACACACTACTATATATAAAACAGGTAACTAATAACGACCTACTCTATAGCACAGGGAACTCTACTCAATATTCTGGAATGACCTATATGGGAAAAGAATCTAAAAAAGAGTGGATATATGTATAACTGATTCACTCTACTGTACACCTGAAACTAACACATCATTGTAAATCAACTATACTCCAATAAAAATTTTTTTAAAGTTATGAAAATGCATACCTCTTGACCAAAAGACACAATTTTTCTGCCACCAAACCTAAATTTTAAAAATGCTATCCAAGTATAAACAATATTCAGAAAAATGAAAAGCAGCAATTATTGCCAATGGAAAAATACAGAAGAATACTAGTGTGGAAGATGGCAATGCTCCCCACAGCAGGGCCCCGAAGTAGTCCAAAAGCCCTCAGAATTTGCCCGGACTCCTTGACAGGATTTTAGGTCTTTTCAAAACTAGCTGAATAGCATGAAGGGAAGAAAAAAGTCAAGGCTTTAATAACTGGGGAAGAAATGTTGAAAAATGAGATCAACAGAAATTAAATTAATTTTTCTTGCTTCTAATGAGAGACAGAGAGACAGAGAGAGGAGAGGAGCTCGCAGAGGCTTGGGTTCCTCGCCACCCCACCCCGCTTTCTCTGTTAATTTGTCTATCCACATACTTGGGAAATTATGTCCTGTTTTAAATACCTCATTGGGGAGCAACAGGCAGGAGCCCCAACTGTCAGACACTTGTCTGGCACACAGACATAGAGGAGCTGGCACAGCAGGAGCTCAAGCTGTGAGACTCAGCTAATTCCTCTGTGGGTGAGAACATCAGGGCACTTGGCCGTAGCTCCCTACAGGGGCCACTGAAATGGTAGAAGCTTCTGAGACTGTGACATAGGTAGGGCCATTATGCTAGACCCAGGCCCTGGGTTTTCCTTCTTTGTTGTTCTTATCAGAAGAAACAATAGGCAAGCAAAATGCCATCAATAAAGGAAACACCAATTCCAGGCTCCATGTTATTCGCATGTTTCCCTTTTTCCACACCAATCTCACCATGGAATCATAGACTATTAGTGCGGGAAAGGGCTTTAGCGACCACATAGCACTACTGTTTCATTTTACAAATGGAGAAACTGAGAGCTAGGAGGTTTAAGTGACTAGCCTAAGGTTTTTCACTTAGTGGCAGACTGAGTACCAGAACAGAAGCTTTTTTCCTCCTCTTTACTCTCCTTTGGTTGGCACTTTTGAAGACCTTTATTTCTTAGCCTACTCACCCTCTCTCTTTTCTCCTTCCACATCACCTCTCCATTTAGGTCTCCTCTCACCAACTAATGTACTTTCATTTTCAGGCCAGCTGCCTCACTCTTAGCTTTCCTGGGCTCAGCTCCTATTATCCCTTGCCCATTTTTGCCTAAACAGGAAGACCTCTGGTAATCTTGACCAGGCACTGTAAAGTAAAGGCAAGCAATACTGATTGGGTATTACAGCTTCTAATAAAAGTAGTGAGAAAGAAGAATCCAGGAGTTAAAAGTCAGCAATGGGCAGGCACATGTGACTGCGCAAACACAATATTTTGGGACTAGACAAGAGATTTAACCTAAAGTGCTCAGCCAGAGGCCAGTACATAGCCGGGACTAGGAAGGGAAACTCGTGGACCATAATTATGCTCAGGTTACATCATTAGTGGAACAAGGGTATGTATTTGTTCATGAGGGCAGTCAGATGGATAGAAATTGTAAGAAGATAATGGATGATTAAAAACGGTAAGAATGATATATAACCTTACCACCTAATAAGTCACATTTCCTAGCCTTTTTCCAAAAGTTCCCTTTAAAATATGTGCCAGATTCACTGGAGAAAGGAAGCAGAGGAGATGGTTGAGCTGAGAGTCTGCATACTTTTTATGTTGGGACTAATTATCTATAAAAATAATGTAAAAGGAATCATATAATTAATTGAACATTTAACAGGAGTAGGAGGATGGGAGCAGGTAAGATGAGAGAGACAGGCAAAAAGCCTGTACAATACACAATGCTTCAGCAAAAAAGATGACACACGGTATCAGATAAATTTTCAATTGTAATGTATAAACCACATTTCCACTTTGAGAAAGATCGGGCTATTTAGATCACTGTAAAATGAGAAAAACATTTCATTCTTAGTCAAAATGCTTAGACAAATAGAAATATAGCAAATTACTGAATAGTAACTTTAGATATAGCAGTCAACTAAAATGATTCTTTCAACATCTTTAATGCCCTAACAAAGGGAATCAAAGGCGTTATTTTTCCACTATTATTTCATATTTTGTTTTACTGAATAACATTCTTGAGGTTACTTTATACCTCAAGATTGGGGTTGGCAAATTCTTCTAAAATTACTTATTGCTACAGGTAAGCAAATGGTGACCTCACATTTTTCTGCTGTTAGTAAAATAACGATTCTAAGCAGTGCATATAAATTGGAATAATTCCTTGATGAACTCATCTTTATACAACTATTGTCATTATTATATATTAATGACTGCATTTTGTATAAAGTTTATAAATAGGGCTCAAAATGTTTTCAAATGAATTCATGTATAATAGATGTGAAAAGGAAAATATCAATTGGACAATGAAATGGACAATGGGAAGTGTTAAGAGTTTATGAAATATTACATCATTAATTCTCAGTCTGAGATCCCTAGACCAGGAGAGTTATCCAAACATAAAAAGAATCCGTTACAATAAGGCTGCAAAGTAAAACTAAAACATAACTTTGGGCTAGCACCCTATTAATTCAGTGTAATAACAAGACTGGTTATCAAATGGTAATCCAAACCTACAGTTGATAGCTTCATGTCTTTGATTTATTTTTAAAAGGGTGGAAGAGGGAATAATTATTTAATGAGTGTAGATCAGTGAGCAAAATCTTTCAAAACTTAGGACCCACTGGGAAGTATATGGTCAGAAGTGTATTAAAAGGATTCTTAGATAGCAAAAAAATTAGACTGGGTATCTTCTCAGTATTCCCTAAGAACCAACATGTATTGAGCATGTATTCCATGTCAAATACTGAGCAAAGCACATTACATGAATTAGCTCCTTTACTCTTCACAAAACTCCA
The DNA here is from genome assembly GCF_965194825.1 of Balaenoptera physalus. Taxonomy (NCBI): domain Eukaryota; kingdom Metazoa; phylum Chordata; class Mammalia; order Artiodactyla; family Balaenopteridae; genus Balaenoptera; species Balaenoptera physalus. Next base: position 54,187,930 of record NC_138886.1, read on the forward strand.
TAAGGCAGATTAAGGCTGATCTATTTTTCAGATGAGAAAACTGAGGCTAAATGAAGCTAAACAGCCTGTCCAAGATTCCATAGCTAATAACATTATCTGAAATCTGAGTCCAAAGCCTGTGTTTTTAACCAATATTCTTATCCTCAATCTATTTAAAAAACAAAACACATACCTATTTGATACTCTAAATACATTCCAATTTTTTAACTGATTCATTTTCATTAAATACATCTTGTAGTTTGATGTGATATATAAAATGTCAAATATAAAGGTTTTGAAACAATGTCATACACTTAAAATTTTTAGTGGCATAAATTAATTAGTTTATGTTAATGAACTGGTAGGATCACATTTTTAAGGAAAAATGCCTAACCTATTTTAGCAAGGCTAATACTTAAAAATATTATTATTCTCTATTGATGTTTTGGATTCTTTGTGGCATGTCTTATAAAGGTACTTTTAAAAAATATCATATTTTGCTGATTGTACTTAAATGTGGGATGACAGTATACATAAATCCATTATCTAGAGGAAAAAAAAAGTTTATTTGATATAACTATATCTTTCTAAGCTTACTTGAGGCAGATATTGACTACCACTGCTTCAGTATTTGTCCTTTAGAGTATACATGTACTGCTGAGGAAGTAAAGTCAATGATGCAAGAAGAACCCAAAAGAGTGAATTGAATAGTTCTCCTAAAAAAAAAGATCTCTATGAACAAATATTCAGATACAGAAAGCAATATATGATCACTTCCAGTTTAGAAGTATAAGGCACAGAGGAAAGTGGAGAATCTAAAACTTTTCAGTTAATAAAGCCAAGTTAAATATTCAAACCAGACTATTCTAACAGCATGAAGTGGGGACCAAATTCTCCAATTTCTGTTATTATTGTTGTTGACTTAATTAGCCTGATAACTATTATTACCATTTATACCTTTGAGAGAGTTTTAGATTATACCATAAAAAGCATACCACTAATTATGCCATATATAAATGTTATAAGGATATACAACATACTGATATGTGCAACAATGCCAAATTTATGAAGTACAAAGCCATACTGCCAAAACAGTATGATTTTCAAGTTAAACTAAATTTTTTACATACAGATTAAAATACCTGCATAAGAAGATGATAAATGTATATGCCTACAGGATGAATGCTGACATTCAGATTATGCCAAAGATATCAATCTTGATATTGTTTTATGCTGTGCTGATATATATTAGTACACAGAAAGATAGGCTTTGATATAAAGCTGCCAATTAAGACAGTATATTAAATTGAAACTCCATAGAAATAAGGCTATTATATGCTTGAATGCATATGTAATTAAATTTTTTTTCTTTAAATAAAAGTTCTAATCAGTTCACATTCTTAGTGATAATAATCTCTTGTTGCAAACAGCACAGCACCCTCTGGTGCATCTGTTGTAAGATGTATAAAATTTCCACCAAAAAAGGATAGAATCCGAGTAAAAATGAACCTTAGAAATCAACAGGTTGATACTCTTTTATTTACTCCAGTACATATTTTTAAACACTAATGCCTGAAAACAATTTTCACTTAAAAACAGCACTAAAAACTTTAGAGTAACAATAGAAGTAGATAAGGAAAATGTTTTCATTTGAAAATATTTAAAATAACCAACAAAAACAACACTGGTTCTCAACGTTTATCATTTAAATTAAAATAATGCTGCCCCCCCCCCCCAAATTCAAGTATGGGATGGCAAAAGTTAACTTGTCATGTTAACCAAATTTCACTTTATTCAAATCTGCCTTGGCTTTTTGCTTCAGATAAATTGACTAATTGTGTAAAGTGCTCCTGAGTACTTTTCTGGATTCAAAGGGAATTTATCATTGCTTTAAAGAATTTGAAGTGTCTTCTGAAAGGATCTGCAACTTACACAGCTCAAAACTAGAATGATATTCAAAAATAAAAGTTATGCTAATTAAATTAGGAATCAATTTGAATAGTTCAAAACCTTCACTTTAAAAAAAATTAAAAAAACTCTTCCTAGGAAAATGATTAACTCCAAAAGTATATTTTACTAAGGACAAAAGCAAAGGATGCCACCTGCTTTAGACAGCCCTTTTGTGAACCGGTGGAAGTCCCAACACAATGCACTAGAAATGAAAGTGACACCTGTTTAAAGCAGCCATCTGTCCCTAACAAAGCTAGATTTAGTTAAATCCGCTTAATCTTGGATTTCCAAAATATGGGAACACTATGCACCTGTGAACAGAGAGGAATTTAAAATCTGTTTTGCAACAGCCACTGGGAAGCCATACCAAAGAGTTAAAAGCAAATGATTCCATTAGGGAAACTAAGTGTTTATTTTTAAAGTAACTAGAAGTAGAGGATTTTTAGCCTAATGCTCAGCATTAAAAACAAAGCAAGCAAAAAAAATAACAGACTTTTCATAATTTAAAGGTTTATGTCTTCCAAGACTCTTTTGTAATTTGAAAGCCTCCTTGTTTGGTATTCTCATTTCTTGTAACACAGGCTCACTAGAAATACAAAAAAAAACAAAGTAATATTCCTACTACACTGTTCAGAAAAAAAAATTTTTTAACTCTTCCTACATATCTGACGCTATATCTTCTCTTTTAAACACACACACACACACACACACACACACACATACTATAAAATCTGAGACACAAAGATCATACTCCACCTACTGATTTCTTCAGTTGACAGTTTAGAGGAAAGCACATAAAACATCAACTTTCTCAAGAAAAATGAAACATGTTACCAAAAAGTAACACATATCATCGATTAAATAATAGATTAAATCTATCTTGATTTACAATTCATTTTTAATTGCTAATTTTTTAATGGTAATTTTTTTACTATTAAATTTGTTTCTGATTTTAAAATTGTTTTGTTTAGCATCAAAGTATATTAAATTTATAAACTATAAATTTTTTATTTCAGTACTTATAAACTATAAACCTTTTATTTGAGTACCTAAGTAGAGTACAAGACTATTTGAATACTGGAGGAATAATATACTATTTTTTAAATTAGGCACAACTACCCCATATAATGAAAACATTGTGGAATGATGCATTTTAGAAATGCATTTTAGTTTACTGTTATACATTTAAATGTACTACATAAATATGCCTATATACCATTTAATGCAATTCATAGGCACAATAATATAAAAAGACTGAGATAGGCATTATGACATACAGTGAATCACAGATATTCAGCTATTTAAAACAAGTTACAAGTAACTCCTATTTCATAATTTTAGCTTTAAAGTTTGGACACTTTTCCGAGTTCGTTTTTTAGTCTAAAAACAAACACAAGAGAATACAAATACATCATATAGTCCCTCCTAGGAAAAATATCTCAGAAAATAATTGTTACTAAGCATTTATCAGTGTGTTAAATTTTTAAATTTATCATTTGTTAGTATTTCTATTATTTACTTAATCCGTATGAATAATGTTGACACACTTGAGTCCAAAGCATGTCTAGCAGCAACTTTTATATCACATATGTGCTTTTAAAAATGAATAGGTAATAGAATTCAATTTAAGTTCTGCTCTCAAATCACCTTGTGAATGAAAATCTGAATTACAGAAAACCTGAGATAGTCGTAATGAGTGAAATGCCTCAAAAAAATTCTTGGACACTGCAAGTAAAAATATTAAACCATAAAATTATAGCATATAATCTACTCGACTGAAAATGTATTACGTAAATGGCATAAGGTCTGAAACTGTCTCAAGACAGCAAAACTCCTATTAACTTCAGAGAGTTTATAGGACCCAGGAACTTCACCATCCAAAAGTGTTCAGGCATTTGACACTCATCTGAACAGAAAAAAAAATACAAGTTAGTATTAGAGATTTGCAAGAAACCCAGGTTGGGGAGGGGGGAGGGCAAATTTAAAGAAATTTGAGTGCTCTGAGAAAGACTTCTTTCAGAACAAACATCACCGTCATTTAAAATAGCAATCACAAGGAAATGGATTTTAAAAAAGAACAGATTTTTTTTAAAACCTAACTCTTATTTCACAAAATATTAGCCTTAATAGCATTACAATTACCCAACCTGCTCACTGACATTCTGAAGAATAATTAATACTGTCATATTATTCACAGGCTGCTCTGTCAGGTAAATCAATATATGTTTGCTGTTAGAAAGAAGACTATTTAAATAAGCATTTAAAAATTCCAAATTGGAAACTTCAATTTGTGCGAATATAATAGTACACTATATTTGTTTTAGCACACATTCATTATCGAAACTCTTTATTGATAATTAATTAAACATTACACTGAAAAATGAACAAATTTACAGGATCTGTAAAACTGGGTTACCTCTAAGAGCCTATAACTTGAGGACTGAGAAGTATTCAAATCTACAGAGAAAAATACGGTTTTGAAGGAAAGACCTAAAAAGGAAAGAGTTCTCTCTCTTCAGCAGGTTTAAGTCACTGTCCAAAGAAAACCAAAAAATAAATTTAAAAGACTATGTTAAGAACACACATGCCTAGATCTTAACAACCACAAAGAAAGTGAAATATACACACGTTTCAAGTTGAGAAGCTTCATACATTCTTTATGAACAACTTGACTTCAATTTCAACTCTCAAAGGAAAACGAACAGAGAAGATTAAAAAAAAAAACTCTTTAAAGTACCATAACTGTCACAAATAACACTGTAAACTGAGTTCTCACAAAGCTTCCTTATGTCCTTTCCCTGTCTGTCACACACAGAGTCTCATAACCACAATGAAAATTGTTAACACTCCACTGTGGGGAAGGAGGTTCATCAAAGTGAAATGGAACCTCACTCGTACCCCTCCCATCTCCACATGAAGGATAAAGCACTGTCAATAACTACTAACCCAAGTATCACAGATGCCCTGCATCCGGTTTAAATCACACTCACACACACACACACACACACACACACACACACACACACCGAGAAAGAGAGAGGAGAGAGACTTTTTAAAAAAAGATCTCTTTCCCAATGCAGCAAAGAACCCAGCGAAGAGGCCCCAGGTTTCAGTGTGTGTGCAAGGGGTGTGGGGGGAGAAGAAAGAGGGGGAGGGAAGAGTGCCGAATGGATATTAAGATTGTTTGCAGCACAAAGAAAACACAGTTTTAAAAGAGAAAAAAGAAAACCACGCAGCTGATGATGGTAAAAGAAGAGCAGCTCATTTAGCACAAGGCAAAGAGGGGCAAAAATGAAGGCAAGAGGCAGTGGGAAAAGTTCACCGATGTACGAGGATAAAAATAACAAAACCCATAACAAGGCCCCACAAGTGAACAACAACAACAAAACACCACCTCGTGGGTCCCCCCTTGCACACTCTTGTCTATTTCGGTTTTGAAAGAAACAGGAACCAAGCAGCTTTGAAAAAGAAGAAAATTGAAAGAAAGAAAGAAAAAAAAAAAAAAAAACCTTATCTCTTCACCTGACCCTCCTCTTCAGACCCAGACCTAAGGGAGAGCTCCACCGTCCGCAACGCAAAACTGTGGCTCCCTCTCCCGCTCGGCTCGCAGCCCCCCGAGCTCCCGCTCCATCCCTGAAGCGCGGCCGCGGAGGGCCGGGGCCGGCGGGCGGGCGGGCGGCGCGGCGCCCACACCCCCGACCCAGCCGCAGCGCGCACGGTCCATTGTAAACAAGCCCGGGGGACGGAACCCCTCGGCAGCGGCGCCACAGCTGCAGCCCCGGTGTCAGGAGTGAGACCCCCGCACAGCCACACTCGGCTCGCACACACGGACACACACACACACGCACGGACACACGCGTTCACACGCATCCACACGCTCCCACACACATGTAGAGACCGAAGAATATTCACCTTGGCTGTGGATTATTGTGGTGTTGTTGGTGGGTGATGGAGATGGTGGTGGTGGGGAGGAGGAGGAGGAAGAGGAGGAGGAGGAGGAGAGGAGTAGTTGTTGTTGATGGGTAACAGTCGCCAGGACTACGGTGACTATGGCGCTTGATTCACAAGGCAACGGTTGCTATAACTCACAAAAGAGAGAGAGAGAGGGAGAGAGAGAGGGAGCGAGAGGGAGAGGGAGACACTCACACAGGGAGGGGTGGGGGAGGGAAGAGGGGAGGAGGCGGGCCCTGCTAGCGGCCGGAAGGGGCGGGCTCAGTGCCGTGACTGACAGCCCCCGAACCGGGTTGGGCTGGGCGCGAGGCAGGGGTTCCGAGGAAGGGTTCCGAAGAGACGCGCTAAGTTTGGCAGGGGCTGAGGTCACCCCAGGGTTCCCTCGGAGGTACGGTACTACACGTCCTGGCGAGGCTGGAGGAGGAATTTAGGGCCGTGGTGCGAGGTATACTTTCTGTGAAACGAGAGCTGCCAGTCGCAGCAACCACCTTAGTGCCCAAAAGCCTCACAGCCGGGAGAGGGTAACAGCTAACCCATGAGAGGGGGTGTCGAGGGCGATTCCAGACACCTTGTGTAAACGACCAGCTACAGCTGGGGAAGAATCCACTTTGAAGAGTGGCTCCGCCTCCGACCGAAACGTCATTTCCGGGGCGGGGCGGGCGGAGGGTCCCGGATGTGCCGCTGCTCTCTTTTTTTTCTTTTTTCCTTTTCCCCTTGCCCCCGCCCCCCACCCGCCCAGTTTCTGAGGCGCCGGTGGTGTTCCAGGTCGTAGTCGTCTGCTGGCTTCTAGCATGCCGAGACGCTTCATGGCGGCAGGCAACGTGCTGGCTTGGACGGTCCGCGCCGCATTTGCGCTCCTGCTTTCCGCGTCCCGGCCCGCTCCCGCCTTCTGAGGCCGCGACTCGGAGGCGGGCGGGCGGCGGGGTGTGAGCGTGCTGCCTCCGCCGCCATCTTAGAGCAGGCGAGCGCGGGGCGCGTATGGGCAGCGCGCAGGCCTCCCGCGGTCCCGCCGCGGCGTGGCGCGCAGGGGGAAGGTCCGAGCTTGTTCGGCCCTCGCTCCGCAGCGAAGAGGCGAAGTCTTGACTCTCTATCTACAGGGCGGGAAGTAAGCGCTACTAAGGAGCAAGAAATCGCCCTCTTCCGGGACTCGAAAACGCATGGCGGTCCCCCTCCGGGAAAGGCGTTGGGAGGTGGGGTAACTTACACCTGTCTGAGATAGCACCCAGTTAGTTCCTAGTTCCCGTCATCTTCAGCCCTCGCGTGAAGTGCTCGTCCCTATTTAAAGTTGACGAAACCAGGATGTGAGCTCACCCCCGTGTCCTGTCACTTGCCTCGTCCTAGTCCCCGGTTGCCTAACAACCTGCTGTATCTGAGGGTCTTGCTGCTTCCGGGTGTATTGAGATAGATGAATGGCTTACGTTGGTGATGGATGTTGTTGGCACACAACTGGCTATCTCGAACACCCGTTGGTATCGAATAGCCTCTAATGCCTCACGGTTCAAACATACTCGCCCAGTTCTCTGCAGACCGGAGTCCTGCAGGAACATGCCCCCAGGCCCTGTCAATATCCCAAACCAACACACGCAGCTAAGCTGCTTATCCGGGACAATAACTTGGATATTAGAGCATTAGGAAATCAGTTCTCCTCTTGAGGCTTAATTTTTGCACCTGCAAAATAGGGGTTTGGGGCTTGCTGAAATAAGAATAGCCACCGTTCCTGAGGTCTTTTACTGCCCCAGACATTGTGCTTAGTGTTTTACGTACATTATCTCATTTAATCCTCACGACACCACTATTAGATACATAATACTCTCATCTTGGAGAAGGCACAGAGTCTTAAACGTCAGTGGTTTTATTTTACCGCTCTGTATCATGGAGTATTAGAGAAGGGTATTTTAGGAACCAGCTAGTTAAACAATAGATTCAAGAAAGCGATGTGGCCTTTGGTAATCTCATAATGAGTTATAGAGGTTCTTGTAATAATGTGTTACAATGTAATAGTGAACAGTGTGGAGCACGGTGCTAAAACGGAAAGGTTTCATGGCGCACCATGGTAGTAGGCCCTTCCAGTCCGATGACAGTGTGGTGACCAACAGCAGTTAAAACTCTTCAGATTTAGAATAATAGTTTCCACATACCCATGGGAAATAAAGTATGCATTCCAGCTGTATAAAAACTGGTCGTCATTATGAATATTCATTTAATTACATTTACAGATAAAGTCCTCTATTCCTGTAATGGTGTGCGGGGCTGTTTGCTCACACTACACAGCTCTGAATAGCTTTGCTTTTTTAGTTCTATTGTCTGTTATAGTTTGCCCATCCCTTCCCTCACTGTCAGCTGTTGCTTCTTACTGCTGTTAGTGAGCATAGTTCTATTGTCCTCCCCACTCTTTTAATTTACTGCTTATAATCTGCAGGCAAGAAAACCACACAATGAAAAGCTGTATCTCAAGAGTCCTTTAAGGAACTCTCCTTTAGAAAAAGTGTGTGACCTTTGTGCGAGGACATTGTAACATCGGTTTGAAGCTGCTTAGAGACATTTTTTACCTACGTCCTCATTTGGCCTTTTTCTGAGTTAGTTATAAATAAGTATTTTAAGTGAGTTCTTTAAAAGTTAGGATTTAGAATATTTCTCCCTGTTTTAGGATAATTGATAGTATTCTAATCATAGTGAGGTTACTATAATATGAATTTTTCAATGTTACCATCACACGGAATCAAATAACCAAGCTACCAATTCAAGCTGTAGATTTGGAAACACGATTATATATGCATGTTTTGTGTTATAACTAGTTATGAAAGGTCCCAGAAATCCCTTTGCCTATAGTCATTTTTGATAGGATCTCTGTTGTGGTCATTTACAGTTGCATGTTCACATATGTTGTACATATATTTCAGAAATAAATTATTTGTTAAGTCACAGAAAAGACCCAGCAGTGTGTCTTAACATTTTATCACCCGTTACAGTGATAACACACTGGACTCAAAAAGTGCCTAACCAAAAAATATCTTACATTGCTTGACAAATTCAATAAACTGCCAATGCAGTTATTATTTGTCCAGTATCTAAAATGGGCCAGACATAGTTCCTGTCTGTAAAATGCTCAGAGTCAATATCTGTGAATTTAAAATGCTGTGTCCTTTGAACTTGGATTGTTTTTGCTCTCAGCTTGGAGTGAATGGCAGAGACATCGATTAACACATTTGTATCTGAACCACTTGAAAAATAGGAAGCCCTGATTATGTGTGGATTATATACTTTATAAATTACTTTAGTACATTCTCAAGGGTAAATTTCCTCTTCAATATTATCTATTAGGTTACTTCCTCCTATTGATATCTACTGCATAATCAAGAACTAATACATTACTTTAACATTAATGCTTATAAAAGGAAAAGCTGCATACAAAAAGATAAAATATTGTTATGTGATAGGTTTACTTCCAAAAAATTGTATATATGAGAGTTTTAAAAATTAATGAATTGGGACTTCCCTGGTGGCACAGTGGTTAAGAATCCGCTTGCCAATGCAAGGGACGCGGGTTCAAGCCCTGGTCTGGGAAGATCCCACATGCCGCAGAGCAACTAAGCCCGTGCGCCACAACTACTGAGCCTGCGCTCTAGAGCCTGTGAGACACAACTACTGAAGCCCACGCGCCTAGAGCCTGTGCTCAGCAACAAGAGAAGCCACGGCAATGAGAAGCCTGCACACCACAACAAAGAGTAGCCCCCGCTCGCCGCAACTAGAGAAAGCCTGTGCGCAGCATGAAAACTCAACGCAGCCAAAATAAATAAATAAATAAATTTATTTTTTAAAAAATAATGAATTGGTCTGTGGCAGCTTACCACTGAATTTGTGGTGAATCCTTTTATAAAGGAGAAATCACACCTGTTTAAAATTTTTTTCACTTGATTATAATATCTGATTTTCTTCAGTTGAGAGACACCTAGAGTCTTAGTTCTCATATGGAAATGAATTGTTTCATTTCAGCCAATATTTATTGAATATTTATGATATGTATAGCACTGGGAAATTAGACTACTGGATTACTAGTTGCCTTTACTATCAGTAGATCTGAAGTTCTGTGGCTATATGATAATAATCAATAATGATAGAGGATGATAGAGGCCAAGGTAATTCAAAACTACATAATTTGCCACTATTCTCTGGAGCACTCCTAACTCTACCCATTCCCACCCAAAGTACATTTTGGTTTTGAAAATATTGCGTTATTTTTTTTCTGGTAGATTTATCTTTCTAATTGTGTTTTCTTTAAGTAATACAAACGAACTGTTTACTCAGCAATCCTGAGAGATGTCTATCCTTATATATAACCTGGAATTAAATTTTTACCCCAGCAATGAAAGATGATAATAGAATCATAAGTAGACTATCTTTTCTCAAGGTCAAAATATCTTTTGATATACACATACAGCTTTTTCACTTCAATTAATGCAGAATCTCAATACAATATTTGCAGCATTAAAATCAAATAATTGGAAACAACCCAAATAGCTATCAGTAGGAAGATGGAAACACAAATTGTGATACGTTCATGCAATGGAATACTATTAGACAATTAAAAGGAACTGACTAATGATACACATGGATGCATCTCAAAAACATTATGTTCAGCAAAAGAAGCCAGGTACAAAGAGTATATACTGTATGAATCCATTTATGTAAAGTCCCAAAACAGAAAAAACTAAACTGTATTTAGTGTTTCCCTATGATGCCAGGGGCAATGAGGTGGGATTTAAAGGAAAGGAGCTTGAAGGAACTATCTAGGGTGATGGAAATGTTCTGCACTGTCCAACTTGGTAGCCACTAGCTAAAAATTAAAATCTAATTGTAAATTAATTAAAATTAAATGAAATTTAAAATTCAGGTCTGTAGTCACAGTAGTTACATTTTAAGTGCTCTGTAGCCACATGCGGCTAGTGGCCACCAAATGGGACAGTGCAGATTCAGACCATTTCTATTATTGCAGAAGTTCTACTAGCTAGTGCTGTTCTAGATCTTGTTTTAGGTAGTAAAGTGTATTACAGTTGTCAAAATCGTAATACAATGCACATATATCTATGTGTTATATGTCAATAATACTTGTCCCCAAGCCCCAGAAAACACTAATAGAAGTATTTATTGCTGTATTACATACCTAATTAACCACTTTTTCTTTAATATTTTTATTCAACACTACAGAGAAAAGGACAAATAATAGGTAGTAAAATCCTTGGCAAATTTTCAAAAATGTAATATGTGTGACTAAACAGTAGATAATGTTGGTTTTGCTGCTCACAGAAATGAGTTCTGCCACTTTATAATCTTTAATACAATTAGAAACCAAAGGAATTGCCTTTGAAGGCTTAAAGTCAAGTCTAGATGATTAAAGAGAATTTTTTTCTATTTCCTTATTGGAATTGCAGTAGCTTAAACATAGTGGAGATCATATAACCTTCTTCTGAGGTAACATTAGGAGTACTTCAGAGATTTTGGTACTAACTCTATGACCAAGTTGAGAAAATCATCTAAACTCTCTAGGTAACAGTAAAGACTCGGGGCTTCTGGAGGTGGAAGGAAATGTTTGTATATGGATTAAAAGACTTGAATGATCTCAATTCTAAATTCTAATTTTCATGGATTTTCAGAAATGGCACACCAGGTGAATTGATTCAAAATGCTAAACATATATGTTCATGGAATACCTTTGTGAAATTAGGAAATAATTTTGGTGGAGTAAATACTGTAAAGTTAACGATACTTCTACTAGCGTTTATTAAGAATTTTGTGGACCCCAAGTAGATTTTTTTATAAGATACAGAACTTGAACTGAGTTAGAGATTAATTTTTATAACTTAGTCACAATTAATGTCAGTATTAGTAATATATTACTATTATATATAATATTTATATATTACTAAATGAAAAGTATTTCATTTTTACTCAATTATTATCAAAAAGTATTTATCAGAAATGCTTTTATTGATCCAAAGTCTTTAACTGCCAAAGAAATTCTTAAGTTGGCCCTCTCTCTCCCTTTACTTTTTTCTTTTTTTTTCCCTCCCTTTAATGTAATATACAGTATGGGGGAAAAAATTTCCCAAGTTCCGGTAGGGCCATTATTCCTATGCTAAGTGTACTAAAAGTACCTTCCCACTGGAATATGTCATACATCTCACCCTCCCCACCCCCAGCATCACAATATATTATACAGCCTACATTTAAATTGTTTTTGAATACTTATGTCAGCTGTTAAAGCATATGACCACATTTTTTCACCCTTATATTTTTTTTACCAACTCAGCCACTAAAAAACAAAAAATAAAGATCACTGAATCAAATTACATGAATTTGTCTCCTTTGATGTTTTTCTGTTTGTTTTGAAAAGAGGGAATTTATGTGCATGGAATATTTTTCCAAAATTTTTGTTTTGTTTTGCTTACTAACATTTTGAGGGCCAGGGAATACAAAAAATACACGTTGTATTTTGTTCACATTGTATACACATTGTATAGCGAAACATTTAACACACTTGCTTCCAAACACTGTTTGAAATTTTACTTAGTACTTTCTTCCATAAAAGAAATTAAGGTCATTTTTAAGACTTTCGTAGATCTGGCCTAATGTGAAAGCACTGATTACAGCTTGGGTTTGAAGTTCTCCAGTCCCACATCATATCAAACATCTTAAAATGTACCCATATATCACACAAAATATACATAACTAAGTATTGAGTTTATAAATAGCACATTGTTAAATTTTGTAGACATCTGATTAAGTATTCGTTCATTTTGATTTGCAGCTTTCTCTTCATAATTTCAAGTCAACTTTTTTTTCAGATCCCTAACATTTTCAGAGGACCTTGAGGAATAAATAAAGTCCTGAACATAGTGCTCAATGAATAAAAGGTCCTAAAATATAGTAGGAAAACAATTAAACACAATTTGACTTAGTTTGTTTTTCCTTCTTCCTATGGGGGTGGGAGTTTTAATTAACCAGAAAAACATAGAAATACACTGAGATAAAATCACAGTGAACCGTGGGTACTAGTTCACAAAGATCAGAAAACACTAACATAATCAAGAAATAGAAAAATTATTTTCTAAGATGATGACTTAAGTGCGCTTGAACTCAGTACCCTAATTTGGCACTACAATCTTTACCTCATTATAAAATTACATATTATAAAAAAATAAAGACAATTGGATTTACATTACAGGGATACCCTATTTGTAGCTTCAAATTTGTGGCACATTAATTATAGAGTTCTTATTAAATGTGATCTCATTCTTCATCCAGAAGAAATAACCCTTAAAGAAAGAATACTAATTTGTGTTGAAGATTGATGAAAGACAAGAAATGTTAATGTGAATAATTTAAAAAGATATGTAAAAATCTCTGACAAGGAATTTTTCATGGGGTTAAACATGCCTATTTTTTAAAGTGAATATTTTTTAAGATTAAATTCTTGCTCAAATCAAATCAAAAAGATAAAAAGTAAAATTACATAAAATAACCATGTCATTTTCTTTCAAGTCAGCACTGATTCAATGACCCAACAATGTAATACAAAGCACTATGTTTCTAGAAAAGCCAGAAAATATATCCGCTTCTAAGGAACCAGCTACAGAGATGGCAGAACTGAATGATGTGTAAATAAATGAATCTAAAATGGAGCTTTATTTGAGTAGGCATTCTCACTACTGAGAGTAAACTAAGGAAGTAGCCAATATAAGTTAGAGTAATTCTTATAAGAATATTTTTTTAACTTAGTTGTCTAATCAAATCATTACTAATTATTAGTATCTCTTGAAAAAGCCATATTACTATTGGTTGGCCAAAAAGTTCATTCAGGTTTTTCATAAGATGTTATGGAAAAACCTGGATGAACTTTTTGGCCAACCCAATATATTTCGGAATCATCTCTGGAAAAGAAATATCCTAAAAGTTTATTGTAAACTTCAAAAGGTATAATGCTCACCTGTCAGAAACAGGTAAGGTAGACTGAAAGTTGTAACACTTTTGGAAAGGAAGCTGACAGGAACCTTACTTAAATGTCCACAAACAATCAATCTGGTGTCAACTATAATGAAGCAGTATAAAGGTGAAAGAAGGAGAAAATGTAACCAGAAAGTATAATCAACTGAGATGTTGTTGTACAACTAGGTACTGTTTTGTGGGGTGATTTGCTTTGCTTCTTTTTTTATTTGCACAGAATGAACCAACAAGTAACCATGAGGAAAGTAGTAGTCTTTGAAGTAAAATATAGCCAAGATTTGGATTAAGGCTTTAACTAGAAATAGTGAGACGATGTATTCTAAAAACTAGTAGAAAGGAAATATTGACAATAGTTGAAAATTACTGAGCACGTCTAATTTTGTAAATCAACTATACCTCAATAAGTTTAATATTAAATCTGGAAAATCTAAAATTGCATTGACAACAAATAAACTGGTAAAAGAATTAAAAGCATAAATGCAGAAAGATAAAAAAGAAAATTACTGGGGATGAAAAATACCCAATTCCCAGATATTCATTGAGGACCTGCTATATATATTATAGTAGTTATTATGGGCACTTTGACGAGGTGGGGGTGGGGGGCAGGACAAGGAAGCGAGGAAGACAAGTTCCTCCCTGTGCTAGATATCTTCTATGTGTTTCTCCAGACTCATTCTCTCTCTACTCTTCTTCACTCTCTTTTCTAGATGGCTGACCTTCCTGGACCACATGATTGCATTCCCATGCTTTCTGGTAGCTCGTTGGTTTCCATCAGTGGGCAGCACAGGCAGAAGATTGGAGGCAGGAAGGGAGGAGAATGGGGTCAGGGTACTTATTACCCTTTTCCCTCCCTGCAAAGTTGCTTCAAGATGCACCTGCATCCCTTCACTAAAGATTCTGATAAAGGCTCCTTCCCCTCTCATCCTAGGGTTTCCAGGTGGTAGTAGCTCCACTCTCCCTTAGGTTAATGAACCATCCTTTTTGATTCCCCAACACCCATATCATAGTAAATAGGCCTTTTGTACTTGTTTTGTTTTGTTTTTTAATGTTTTCTTGGTGGCACTGCATGGCATGTGGGATCTTAGTTCCCTGACCAGGGATTGAACCTGCACCTCTTGCACTGGAAGCACGGAGTCTTAACCACTGGACCACCAGGGAAGTCCTGGCCTTTCGTACTTTAAATCACCTCAAACTGCTTTCTTTTTAGTCTGTCATCTGTTTCTGGTTGGGACTTTGATGATGCCAAATAAGATGACAGACTGTGTATTACTTTGCTTGGGCTGCCATAACAATGCCCCTCAGATTGGGTGGCTTAAACTACACAAATTTGTTTTCTTGAATTCGAGGCTAGAAGTTCAAGATCAAGGTGTTGGTAGAGTTGGTTTCTTCTGAGGCCTCTCTGTTTGGCTTGCAGATGGTCATCTCCCTGTGTCATCACAAGGTCTTTCAAATGTGTGTGTTTATGTCTTAATCTTGTCTTTTTTAAAAGGACACCAGTCATATTGGATTAGGGCCAACCCTAATGAACTAATTTTAACTAAATTACCTCTTTAAAGAGCCTATGTCCAAAAACAGTCACATCCTGAGGTACTGGGAGTTCGAACTTCAACATATGAATTTGGCAGGGGGGACACAATTTAGTCCATAACAGACTGGTTGATTCAGAAAAACACAGAATAAGTTAGGAAATAATATCTCAAGATTATGACTACAAATTTTCCTCGACTTACGATGGGGTTATACCCCGATAAACCTGTTGTAAATCGAAAATGCAGTTAGTAGACTGAACATCATAGCTCAGTCTAGCCTAACCTAAACATGCTCAGGACACATAGCCTACATTTTGGCAAAAATCATCTAACACAAAGCCTATTTTATAATGAAGTGTTGAATATCTCCTGTAATTTTTTGACTACTGCACTAAAAGTGAAAAAGAGAATGGTGGTATGTGTATAGGATGGTCGTAAGTGTATTAGCTGTTTACCCTGGTGACCCCGTGGCTGACTGGGAGCTGCATTTGCTGCCCGTGCTCAGCACTGCAAGAGACTATAGCAGTACTGCTTATCACTAGCCTGGGGAAAAGATAAGAATTCAAAATACGGTTTCTTTTGAATGGGCATCACTTTTACATCATCATAAAGTCAAACCATCTCAAGTCAGGGACCGTCTGTATAGTATGAATATAAGACAAGGATAGTATTACAGTTACCCTGAGCAGAACATTAGAAAAGGGAGAAGAGATTTTTTAAACGAGCACAGTTTTATAAATGTGCAAATCTCAGTGGCAGATTGAAGTGGAAAGGCATGTACAAAAGAAATCACATGAGTTAGAAAGAACTATCTGGTCTGGAGACTGAACTGGGAGCCCTTTTGGTAACCAGGTAACAATAATAACTAACATTTATGGAGCACTCTGACAGAGATTAGTGGTTGTCTTCCTCTATGATAACAGAATTACTCCTGTTTTTGCCGGACCTTTTCCGCAAAATGACCTTTTCAGACTTCCTTTTCTGGTCTCACTTGAAGCTAGATGGGGAATTGTGACTAAGCTTTGGTCAATGACTTATATACAGGAATGTTCATAGGGTCACGTCTAAGAGATCTTCCTTAAGTGGCACCTTACTTGGGTCCTTTGCCCCTTTATCCTTTCATCCACTTCTCCCTCCTGCTGCTTAGAACAAGGATGCCACAAACTTAGACCAAGACAAACACATGGGGCAACAGAATAGGAGACTAAGTCCCCTAGTGATTGTGAGGTTACTCTCCTGCCCAGCACTCTCTATGTTTACATGAGAAAAGAAACAACCATCATGTTTTGTCTTACAGCTGAAACAAATCCTAATTAATACAAGCATTCTCTATGTGCTAGGTATTCTTCCCAGTTTTTTTTTTTTTTACCTGTATTTCACTTAATCCTGTAGCAATTCTATACGTAGGTGCTATTATTATCTTCCGTAAGGAAACAGACAGAGAGAGATTAAATACTTTTCCCTAAACAACCCACTACGTAGAGTTTAAGATTGAAACCAGACTAAGAGAATCTGACTCCAGAGTGTGCCCTCTTAATCACTATGTCAAGCCATATCATCCCCTGTATGGGGAATAGGGTTGTTTTTGAAAGCTACAGCCTAAAGAAGAAAATCTCACTTGAATTTGGAACAGTGTTACACAGTCTATCAAGGGAGGGAAAGCAAATGAAATGAAAAACATTGGTGAAGTTTTCTACATACCTATAATCTTATTTTCATTGTTAATTTTAGCCTAAAAATTGCTACAGTTTTGGTTACTCACAATGTGTCTCTTTCTAAACTTAATTTTTAAAAATTTTACTTTCAGAGCCTCTTGTGAAGCTCTATAAATCTAAAATGCATTTGCTTCCTAGTTATCTGGCTGTGATCAGCCCCACAGGGCAAGAAGGTCTTTTAGATGTATGCCACAAAGGGGCTTCCTCTTGGCCATATTCTGCCAGAGTCCTTCTCAGAACGCCAGCTGGGTTAATCTTTGGTGCAGTCCAGGGGCAAGTTCTGCACTTAATTGTCAGATTTCTCTTGAGAAAGACTCAGCTCTCAGTCAGGAGTCAATCCTTATGGTGACAGTCTCTGTTGTACTCCCTTTAGCAGCAGGAGAGCTTTAAGAGTGTTACTGGGCTTTGTTAACCCCTCTCTGAGAAACTGAAGAAAAAAGGATTTTAAGGGCATCTTGATTTTTTTTTTTAAATGTTTGGAAAGAGGAAAAACTGGACCAGTGGATATTGTTCTATTCCCTTCCCATCTGGCTACATAAAAGGCTTCAGAAAGGCCATTGGATCTACTTAGAGGATGTTAATGCACAATAATTCTCCAAAGAAATAAGGCATAAATAAGGAATCCATTTATCCACTTGCAGTAAGAAGTTCTGAAGGCAGAACACAGAAGGCAAAGGACCTCTAATGTCTCTCACACAGTTTGCTTTCAGGCTATTAATAGTACTGATCCTCAAGAATAGCTTTATTGGGATGGGATTTTGAAATGAATCTACCCCTATACCTACTGTGGTTTTTAATTTCTACTCCTTGTAACCAATTTTTCCAGCCGACAAAGACATTTGAAAAGTATATTTATAATCAGTATTATGCCATCTTGGGGTAGAAATAAATGTATATTCCTTTTTAAATTAATTAATTAATTTATTTATTTTTGGCTGCATCGGGTCTTAGTTGTGGCATGCGGGATCTTTCATTGCAGCGCACGGGCTTCTCTCTAGTTGTGGTGCACGGGCTCCAGAGCGTGTGGACTCAGTACTTGCAGCATGGGGGCTCTCTTGTTGTGGCTCGCGGGCTCAGTAATTGCAGAGCAAGGGCTTAGTTGCCCCATGGCATGTGGGATCTTAGTTCCCCAACCAGGGATCGAACTGGCGTCCCTGCATTGCGAGACGGTTTCTTAACCACTGGACCACCAGGGAAGTATGTTCCTTTTTAAAAACAGCTTTATTGAGGTATAACTCACATAGAGGAAAATTCACCCATATTAAGCGTACAATTAGAAAAGTTTAAGCAACGTATGCAGTCATTTGATCATCACCACAATCAAGCCACTGAACGCTTCTGTCAACGTAATTCTTCTATCAACAAAAAATTCCCTTGTGGCTCTTTGCAGTCAATCCTCTCTCCCCCCAATCCACCCCCACCCCTGACTCCAGGAAAACTCTGATCTGCCCTAACTATATTTTTCCCTTTACTAGAATGTCATATAAATGGAAAATACAATGTTAAAAAAGCTGGGGGGGTGGGGTTCTGGCTTCTTTTACTTGGCAGGATATTTTTAAGATTCATCCATATTAATGTGTGTATCAGTTAATTCATTTATTTTTATGGCTGAGTAGTTTTCCTTTGAATGGATATACTACAATTTGTTTCCAACTTTTTTTGTTATTATAAATGCCGCTATGACCATTTGTATATAAGTGCTCTTGCAGACAGACGATTTCATTTTACTTCAGTAGATACCTACTATGTAATTTCTGTCATGTGGTAAGTGTATGTTTGACTTTGAAAGAAACTGGTGGACTGTTTTCCTAAGTGACTTTTTCATTTTGTATTCCCATCAGAAATGTATGAGAGTTCTAGTTGCCCCACATCCTCGTCAACCTTTGTGGCAAGGATTAAAATATCCTTTTACTTTTAGTTATTCTAACGGTTGTGTAGTATTATCTCATTGTAGTTTTAATTTGTATTCCCCTAATGACTAGTGATGTTGAGCATCTTTTCGTGGGCTTGCTGCCCATTCCGATACCTTCTTTTGTGCAATATCTCCTCATATTTTGTCATATTTTGAGTTGTTTGTCTTCTTATTGACTTATGAGTCCTTAACATAGTTTGGATACAAGTTCTTTGTCCGATACATATTTTACAAGTATTTCTTGCAGTGCATGGCTTCCTTTTCATTTCCTTAAAGGTGTCTTTCAGAGAGCAAAATATTTTAATTTTGATGAAATCTAGCTTAATATTTTATGGTTTGTGCCGTTTTCATTTTATCTAAGAAGTCTTTGCCTAACCCAAGGTCATTTGATTTTTCTCCTCTATATTCTTAACAAAATTTTATTATTTTAGCTCTTAAATTTAGGTCTATGAACAATTTTGAATTAAATTTTGTGTAGGATGTGAGATAAGGACTGAGGTCCACAACTACCTATACAGATATCCAATTCTTCCAGCACCATTTGTTAAAAAGACTATCCTTCTCCACCATATTGCCCTTCTACCTTTGTCAAAAATCAGTTGTTCATACATGTGTGGGTCTATTTGGGGATTCTCTAATCTGTTCCATTGGTATGTCTGTCTATCTCTACCCCATACCACATTATCTATTTACTGTAACTTTATAATAAGTTTTTAAATTTATAAATAAATCAATCAGGTAGTATTAACCCTCTATTTCTGCTCTTCTTTTTCAAAGTTGTTTTGGATATTCTAGGTCCTTTGCCTTTCCATATGAATTGTAGTATCATCTTGTCAATTTCTACAAAAAGGCCTGTGGGGATTTGGATTGGTATTGTATTGAATCTATAGATCAGTCTGGTGAGGATTGACATCTTAATAGTATAGAGTCTTCTGATCCATGACAAAGATATATCTCTCCTTTTATTTAAGTCTTCTTTAATTTCTCTCAGTAATGCTTTTTAAGTTTTTAGTATATAGGTCTTTCACAGCTTTTGTCAGATGTATCCCTGAGTATATCATAATTTTGATGCTATTGTAAATATATTGTTTTTAAATTACTTTTGTTCATTGCTAGTGTAGAGAAATGTAATTGATTTTTTATATTGATCTTATATCCTGATACCTTGTTAAAGTTACTTATTAGTTCTAGCAGCTTCTCCACTGATTCCATCAGACTTTCTATGAAGACAATCATGTCGGTTGTCAATAAAGACAACTTTACTTCTGTCTTTTCCAAAAGTAAAAGACTTTCTTTCCTAACATCCCCCTCCTCACCAGGTCTCAGAGACAAGTTAACAATGTTTGGTTTTAGTTCCTCTGGTAATAACCACATTTATGTGGAGCTATGGCTCATATTTAAACAATGCCTACTGACACTCTACAATGAAAGATGAAAAAATTATTCTGAGTCAGCTCTACCCACCACCAGAGCCTCCCATCAAGCCTCTTAGATAGCCTCAACCACCAGAGGGCAGACAACAGAAGCAAGAAAAACTACAATCCTGCAGCCTGTGGACCAAAAACCACAGTTACAGAAAGATAGAGAAGATGAAAAGGCAGAGGGCTATGTACCAGATGAAGGAACAGGAAAAAACCCCAGAAAAACAACTAAATGAAGTGGAGATAGGCAACCTTCCAGAGAAAGAATTCAGAATAATGATAGTGAAGATGATCCAGGACCTCGGAATAAGAATGGAGGCAAAGATTGAGAGGATGCAAGAAATGATTAACAAAGACCTAGAAGAATTAAAGAACAAACAAACAGAGATGACCAATACAATAACTGAAATGAAAACTACACTAGAAGGAATCAATAGCAGGATAACTGAGGCAGAAGAACGGATAAGTGACCTGGAAGACAGAATGGTGGAATTCACTGCTGCGGAACAGACTAAAGAAAAAAGAATGAAAAGAAATGAAGACAGCCTAAGAGACCTCTGGGACAACATTAAATGCAACAACATTCGCATTATAGGGGTCCCAGAAGGAGAAGAGAGAGAGAAAGGACCAGAGAAAATATTTGAAGAGATTATAGTCGAAAACTTCCCTAACATGGGAAAGGAAATAGCCACCCAAGTCCAGGAAGCGCAGAGAGTCCCATACAGAATAAACCCAAGGAGACACACGCCGAGACACATAGTAATCAAAGTGGCAAAAATTAAAGACAAAGAAAAATTATTGAAAGCAGCAAGGGAAAAACGACAAATAACATACAAGGGGACTCCCATAAGGTTAACAGCTGATTTCTCAGCAGAAACTCTGCAAGCCAGAAGGGAGTGGCATGATATACTTAAAGTGATGAAAGGGAAGAACCTACAACCAAGATTACTCTACCCGGCAAGGATCTCATTTAGATTTGATGGAGAAATCAAAAGCTTTACAGACAAGCAAAAGCTAAGAGAATTCAGCACCACCAAACCAGCTCTACAACAAATGCTAAAGGAACTTCTCTAAGTGGGAAACACAAGAGAAGAAAAGGACCTACAAAAACAAACCCAAAACAATTAAGAAAATGGTCATAGGAACATACATATCGATAATTACCTTAAACGTGAATGGATTAAACGCCCCAACCAAAAGACATAGACTGGCTGAATGGATACAAAAACAAGACCCATATATATGCTGTCTACAAGAGACCCACTTCAGACCTAGGGACACATACAGATTGAAAGTGAGGGGATGGAAAAAGATATTCCATGCAAATGGAAATCAAAAGAAAGCTGGAGTAGCTATACTCATATCAGATAAAATAGACTTTAAAATAAAGAATGTTACAAGAGACAAGGAAGGACACTACATAATGATCCAGGGATCAATCCAAGAAGAAGATATAACAATTATAAATATATATGCACCCAACATAGGAGCACCTCAATACATAAGGCAACTGCTAACAGCTATAAAAGAGGAAATCGACAGTAACACAATAATAGTGGGGGACTTTAACACTTCACTTACACCAATGGACAGATCATCCAAAATGAAAATAAATAAGGAAACAGAAGCTTTAAATGACACAATAGACCAGATAGATTTAATTGATATATATAGGACATTCCATCCAAAAACAGCAGATTACACGTTCTTCTCAAGTGCACACGGAACATTCTCCAGGATAGATCACATCTTGGGTCACAAATCAAGCCTCAGTAAATTTAAGAAAATTGAAATCATACCAAGCATCTTTTCTGACCACAACGCTATGAGATTAGAAATGAATTACAGGGAAAAAAACGTAAAAAAGACAAACACATGGAGGCTAAACAATACGTTACTAAATAACCAAGAGATCACTGAAGAAATCAAAGAGGAAATTAAAAAATACCTAGAGACAAATGACAATGAAAACACGACGACCCAAAACCTATGGGATGCAGCAAAAGCGGTTCTAAGAGGGAAGTTTATAGCTATACAAGCCTACCTAAAGAAACAAGAAAAATCTCAAGTAAACAATCTAACCTTACACCTAAAGAAACTAGAGAAAGAAGAACAAACAAAACCCAAAGTTAGCAGAAGGAAAGAAATCATAAAGATCAGAGCAGAAATAAATGAAATAGAAACAAAGAAAACAATAGCAAAGATCAATAAAACTAAAAGTTGGTTCTTTGAGAAGATAAACAAAATTGATAAGCCATTAGCCAGACTCATCAAGAAAAAGAGGGAGAGGACTCAAATCAATAAAATCAGAAATGAAAAAGGAGAAGTTACAACAGACACTGCAGAAATACAAAACATCCTAAGAGACTACTATAAGCAACTTTATGCCAATAAAATGGACAACCTGGAAGAAATGGACAAATTCTTAGAAAGGTATAACCTTCCAAGACTGAATCAGGAAGAAACAGAAAATATGAACAGACCAATCACAAGCACTGAAATTGAAACTGTGATTAAAAATCTTCCAACAAACAAAAGTCCAGGACCAGATGGCTTCACTGGTGAATTCTATCAAACATTTAGAGAAGAGCTAACACCCATCCTTCTCAAACTCTTCCAAAAAATTGCAGAGGAAGGAACACTCCCAAACTCATTCTATGAGGCCACCATCACCCTGATACCAAAACCAGACAAAGACACTACAAAAAAAGAAAATTACAGACCAATATCACTGATGAATATAGATGCAAAAATCCTCAACAAAATACTAGCAAACAGAATCCAACAACACATTAAAAGGATCATACACCACGATCAAGTGGGATTTATCCCAGGGATGCAAGGATTCTTCAATATACGCAAATCAATCAATGTGATACACCATATTAACAAATTGAAGAATAAAAACCATATGATCATCTCAATAGATGCAGAAAAAGCTTTTGACAAAATTCAACACCCATTTCTGATAAAAACTCTCCAGAAAGTGGGCATAGAGGGAACCTACCTCAACATAATAAAGGCCATATATGACAAACCCACAGCAAACATCATTCTCAATGGTGAAAAACTGAAAGCATTTCCTCTAAGATCAGGAACGAGACAAGGATGTCCACTCTCACCACTATTATTCAACATAGTTCTGGAAGTCCTAGCCACGGCAATCAGAGAAGAAAAAGAAATAAAAGGAATACAAATTGGAAAAGAGGAAGTAAAACTGTCACTGTTTGCAGATGACATGATACTATACATAGAGAATCCTAAAACTGCCACCAGAAAACTGCTAGAGCTAATTAATGAATATGGTAAAGTTGCAGGATACAAAATTAATGCACAGAAATCTCTTGCATTCCTATACACTAATGATGAAAAATCTGAAAGAGAAATTATGGAAACACTCCCATTTACCATTGCAACAAAAAGAATAAAATACCTAGGAATAAACCTACCTAGGGAGACAAAAGACCTGTATGCAGAAAACTATAAGACACTGATGAAAGAAATTAAAGATGATACCAACAGATGGAGAGATATACCATGTTCTTGGATTGGAAGAATCAACATTGTGAAAATGAGTATACTACCCAAAGCAATCTACAGATTCAATGCAATCCCTATCAAATTACCAATGGCATTTTTTACGGAGCTAGAACAAATCATCTTAAAATTTGTATGGAGACACAAAAGACCCCGAATAGCCAAAGCAGTCTTGAGGCAAAAAAATGGAGCTGGAGGAATCAGACTCCCTGACTTCAGACTATACTACAAAGCTACAGTAATCAAGACAATATGGTACTGGCACAAAAACAGAAACATAGATCAATGGAACAAGATAGAAAGCCCAGAGATTAACCCACGCACCTATGGTCAACTAATCTATGACAAAGGAGGCAAAGATATACAATGGAGAAAAGACAGTCTCTTCAATAAGTGGTGCTGGGAAAACTGGACAGCTACATGTAAAAGAATGAAATTAGAACACTCTCTAACACCATACACAAAAATAAACTCAAAATGGATTAGAGACCTAAATATAAGACTGGACACTATAAAACTCTTAGAGGAAAACATAGGAAGAACACTCTTTGACATAAATCACAGCAAGATCTTTTTTGATCCACCTCCTAGAGTAATGGAAATAAAAACAAAAATAAACAAGTGGGACCTAATGAAACTTCAAAGCTTTTGCACAGCAAAGGAAACCATAAACAAGACGAAAAGACAACCCTCAGAATGGGAGAAAATATTTGCAAACGAATCAACGGACAAAGGATTAATCTCCAAAATATATAAACAGCTCATTCAGCTCAATATCAAAGAAACAAACACCCCAATCCAAAAATGGGCAGAAGACCTAAATAGACATTTCTCCAAAGAAGACATACAGACGGCCACGAAGCACATGAAAAGATGCTCAACATCACTAATTATTAGAGAAATGCAAATCAAAACTACAATGAGGTATCACCTCACTCCTGTTAGAATGGGCATCATCAGAAAATCTACAAACAACAAATGCTGGAGAGGGTGTGGAGAAAAGGGAACCCTCTTGCACTGTTGGTGGGAATGTAAATTGATACAGCCACTATGGAGAACAATATGGAGGTTCCTTAAAAAACTAAAAATAGAATTACCATATGACCCAGCAATCCCACTACTGGGCATATACCCAGAGAAAACCGTAATTCAAAAAGACACATGCACCCGAATGTTCATTGCAGCACTATTTACAATAGCCAGGTCATGGAAGCAACCTAAATGCCCATCAACAGACGAATGGCTAAAGAAGTAGTGGTACATATATACAATGGAATATTACTCAGCCATAAAAAGGAACGAAATTGAGTCATTTGTTGAGACGTGGATGGATCTAGGGACTGTGATACAGAGTGAAGTAAGTCAGAAAGAGAAAAACAAATATCATATATTAATGCATGTATGTGGAACCTAGAAAAAGGGTACAGATGAGCCCGTTTGCAGGGCAGAAGTTGAGACACAGATGTAGAGAATGGACATATGGACACCAAGGGGGGAAAACTGCGGTGAGGTGGGGATGGTGGTGTGCTGAATTGGGCGATTGGGATTGACATGTATACACTGATGTGTATAAAATTGATGCCTAATAAGAACCTGCAGTATAAAAAAACAAACAAAACAACTAATACTAAACTTTCATTGGGTTATTTGTATGGAAATATGTTAATATAAATGTTTCAGACATTACATGAAATTTCTAAAAATCTTGTATTTGTATGGAAATATGTATGGAAATATGTTAATATAAATGTTTCAATCATTACATGAAATTTCTAAAAATCTTATATGTTCTGGTATAATGTTATAAGTCATAATCCTAGTTATTACTTTAAAATGTATATCTCAGAAATAACTAATTTTCTTGTCAACTGCATTATTATGAAGTTTCATCAAATCTTTTACCGTGGTCATTTTTAAGTCTTTTGTCATTTACAGACAGTTCTGGGTGTACTCTGATGATTTTGCAAATATGTTCCTATAAAAGGGTTTCATCTTCAAGAAATTCATGGAAAAGACTCTGACAAGTACAGGTTTCTGGTAACTGACTGTACTGCTGAACTGAATGAATAAGCATTTTCAGAACTCTGATGAACTCATAAAAGTGCTAACAAAAGATCAAGATGAAAAAAAAACAACAATTAATTACATGGGACTGAGTGAACTGATGAGGATGAGTATAATTTTTGTGACTTTCTGTCTGAATTAAAAAAAAAAAAAAAAAATCCCACAAGGACTCAGAGGCAAAGAATATACAAATCAATTTTCACTGCAAAGTAAAGGAGCTGTTACAGTGGAGGATTACTGGACTGAATGTCGATATTATGACATAGTATGAGTGTGTTTCATGTTTGGTAATTGCAATCATTGTTGCTTTTGTTGTGGTCATCTATTTATCTCTTGTAAAAATAAAATACAGTGTGTGTGTGTGAAAAAAAAAAAAAAAAAGATAAAAAAAAAAAAAATTATTCTATTTTCCCTTCCTTCATCCTGTTTTCTCCCTCTGATTCCCATTTTCAAGTTACAGTATACTTTTACACTGCCTAGATTTATAAATATTATTTCCATTTCTGATTATATGGTGGGTTAGGTAAGCTGAATAAACACCAAAAAATTCTGGGCAAAGTATTTTAAAACAGCTTATTAAATGCATTGCTGAGCTGGCAAGAAAGTCAGGGGAACTCACAAAGATCTAGAAAGGAATGAAAGCCCAAATCAAAAACAGTAAAGCAGTGCTGAAGAGGAAAAAAATCTACCATTCCTTGGTAAACTAGAATTTCAATTTTAATGGTCTCTTCGAAACTGAAGACAAAGCCTTGGACCTTGTGGGGTGAAAATTTATCATCTGAAACCCCTTCACAAAGCCAAGACCTGAAAGCTGCACCTTCAGTGAATATGTGAATTAGGTGGAAGGAAACAGTTGTGTAAGAGAGAAGGCAAAGTAGAGGATATGGAGGGCTTGGAAAAAGAGGGTCCGGTACAAAATCCTTTCCAGCATCAATTAAAACCTCCTTCACTTTTATTTATGTAATTATCATTTTCAATAACTATTGATGAGTAGAGTTTCATATTAGTATTTTCTGTACTTTTCCATTCATCATAGTCTCTGAATACTTTTTTCCCTCTGGTTATTGGATAATGAGGAATTTAGGAACCAAGTAAGGAAGCGTAGTTCTCATACTCAATGAGCATGTCACTATGCTACCGCTCCAGGGTACTGATAGCTGTATACATTTGACAGAATACAAATCTTTTTTTCCAAGTACATGAGTAAGCCAGCCTGAATTAATGATAAATCCAGACTTTTAAAAATGCTTTAAAAGATATGCCTATTAATATAGCAAAAGATAAAGTATATGATTGCTGAACTTTCTGGAGTGGTTCAAAAAGTTAATCCAATGACAATCAGGCCCTCTAGGATTCAAACGCCAGACACTGATTTCTAGAACAGAAGAACTACTCATTTATAATGAAAGATATATACCTAGTCTGAAAACAAGAATCATCTTCGTAAAGCTGGTCTCTTTCTGTATGTGCACTCAGAAACATGAGTATTCAAAAAGCCCAGACTTCTCTGCTGATGGGCATCTCTACTTAGAGTCCCACAAACACCTTCAACACAAAATATCCAAAATCTGACCTCACGATTTTTATCCCAAACTTTCTTTTTTTATGCCGGATCCCTTTTCGCGATGAATGGCCTTACCAGCCTTCCAGTTGCCTGAGCTAGAAATCTGGTAGTTGTCCCAGACTCCTGTCACTTACCTCCCACAGTCACCAAGTCCAGGACATTCGCTATTATGTTTCACACTCACTGCTTTTCCTTTGGTCCCACCACTGCTGCTTTACAACAGGTCCCACTGCACTGGGCTTACTTGTGCAGACGCTCCTAATGGTTTTTCATATGTCTGATCTAGAAACTGCTACTAGAGTAATCTTCTTAAAATAGAAATCTGATCATGTCTTTCCTCTATTTAAACTTCTCTAGTGGTTCTTCGTAGTTTTTAGGAAAATGTTCAGATTCCTGAACACATACATAAAGCTCATTATAATTTGGCACTGGCCTATCTCTCTAGAAAATTGTACAGTCATCCTCCCTGTCTGGTGATGCAGCATCAGAGGCTGGGGAGTTTCCCAGAGGATGGTGAGGCATATTTCCACTTTTATGGTTCATAGAGCCAGTAAGCAAACCCCAGGAGTTGTGTCCTCTGAAGTGTACAGTTAGGTCTGCAGTAAACAATTCCAAATCCGTGAGTTAGATTAAGAGCAGAAACCAGAGAAGGGAGCCAAACTGAATTCAGAAACTAGGCTAATCAGGAGTGAAGAGTGTGGGTAGGAAGGTACATCTGAAGGAATTCTTGAGGTGAAATACAAACGTTTGTAACAAATCATTAACTTATGATTAATGTTATTTACATGCCAACTGTGGGGACATGCTGGGTTTAATAAAGGTAAATTATAGTAAAATAGACATACACCACTTGCTGTTACCCAAAAATGTTATGCTATGTCGTGTCTCTGTGTCTATCCCATGTCATTGCCTCCCTCTGAAATGCTGTCTTCCACCCCCCTATTCTCTAACTCCTACTCATCCCGTAAACTCATCTCAAGCATCATGTCTTCTGTAAACACTACTAGCCAACATAAATTGAGCGTTTACAATCCATAGGCACTATGCCAGATGCTTTAGTACATAATCTCATTTAAATCTCATTAAGAAAGGTGCTTCTATTCCACACTGTACAGATTAAGAAACTGATGTTTAGAGAGATGAATCAATTTGCACAAGGTCCTACGACAATTAAATACGGAGAAGGGAATTAAATCGAGACAGTCTGATGCTAGAGTTTGAGCTTGTCAACCACCATTGGCCTTTACCAATTCCCCAAGCTGATTTGCTATGCCTCTCCATGTGCACCTGTGTTTACATCATCATAGCCCCATCCTTCTCTAACATAATCTTTTATTTATTGGTTTCTCCCAGTAGTTAAGAAGCTCCTAAAAATCAAGTGTCAAATATCTGTTACAAAAGTAGAATTTCAATAAACGTTTGTTTAATTAATTAATTACTACTGTCCATCAAGTTGCTAGGGAGCAATAATTAAGGATACTGGGTATTGAACCAAGGAAATTCATGTCAATTAAATGTGGCCTGTTGTGTTATTCTTCTGTTCTTTCAGGATATTTTTTTAGTAAAATCTGGCATCAGTCTAGTAAAATTGGAATATTCTCTTACCTAGACAGTAAGGATATGGATAAAATATTATTTTTATTATATTATTTTTCTTTGTCTTTATACTTTATTCAGTTAACTATCTGTTTGCTTCAGGTAATCATTATCATGCTACCGTCTCCAAGACAATTACTCCCATTATATACAGTATATTTAAGTAAAATGTTTTTCCCAACTCATTCTTATTTTGCATCCAAGTTTGACCTTCATATACGATTGTCTTATCATTTTTCTAACTTTTGTGTTTTGGGGTTTTAGTGGAATCTCAGAGAGTGGTTGGCCCCTTGGACTTTATTCCTCAGTGACTATATTAGATTCAGAATAACTGTGACATGATCAAAGAGCTTTTCAACCAATTGTTTCAAACTCTAAGTTTTAGGGATTTATTTCAGCCTACCAATAAGTACCCCTCAAGCTTCCAAAGGAAGGAAAAATGGAGGGAAGAAAAACTTAAAAATACACTATTGGGAAGGAGGCGTGTTCCCCAATTCCAACTGGGCTCGAGAAAATTAGCCATTAAACAGGTTACCTCTAGACCCAGAGGAATGAAGTGAGAAGCAGATCTACACACACAAGGAGAGCAGCTCGTAAACTCCTCCAGGCCCTGTGTTCTTCCACCCACACCCCTAGGGGCAGCAAAGTGATTTTACTCTTGGTCGGAAGGAACACAGGGAAAATTTATCTCGTTTGCTTCCAGATTGAATACTGCCCAACATCACTCAAAAATTTTTTTTGAACAGGAAGAACAGTCTAGACTGACAAAATATGAATACACACCCAAACAACTTCACAATGCAAAGGCAAATTAAAGAAATGGCTTAACCTTTTGTGAGCTAATTACAGCACTTGTATTAGGAGGGAGAGAAAGACATCAGAAGCAGTTCAGTCCAGACCACAGATTTCACTAGGACAGCTTTCTAGGTGTTAGGGGTTGATGAGAATAT
The DNA here is from genome assembly GCF_965194825.1 of Balaenoptera physalus. Lineage (NCBI taxonomy): Eukaryota > Metazoa > Chordata > Mammalia > Artiodactyla > Balaenopteridae > Balaenoptera > Balaenoptera physalus. The sequence continues at coordinate 54,218,099 of NC_138886.1, forward strand.
GGAGTGAAGTAGCCCAAGGTGGGGTGGTGTAGGTCCCATGTACAACCACGGGCTTCAGTTGCCTGCAGGAGTAGAGGGCAGCCTTGGATCCCCTGCCTCTGTCTCCAGTGCCTTCCATCACAGCAAGTGCTCCATGGCCCATAAATGCCCCCCAGCCTCCACACATAAGGACAAGTCTCCAAAACTCGTTGTCTGTCATGACGTAGCCGAACACTGAGACCTTGGAAGATATGTGCAAGATGGCTGAGGTACAAAGGGAAAAGAGTCTCAGGAGAGCAAGAAATACTCATCCATTGTACCAAATTCCTGAGATGTCAGAGTTTATCTGACACAGCAACTAGCTTTCCCCGACCAGATTAGGTTTCCACAGAATTGGAATGGGCCTGCAAACCTACAGGAAAAGCTGTATTTTCTGAGTCAGATCACGTAGTTTTCACTTGGTTATCCTTCAATCTTTAAAAAAAAAGTTTTTTTGAATGTCTCAGTCCTGGCTCTGCTTCCTGATTTTAAGGGAAGAATCACAGGTCAACTTTGGCTCAGACGCAGACTGTTAAGGGAGGAACAGCTCATGTCTGAGACTAGATTTTTGGTGGTGGCAGCGTCAGTTAATTACTAACATGCCTAGTAATAGGCATCAATAGAAAGACAAATCTTGAGAAGAGAAGCAGGACTATGTAGTCCAGTTCTTTGTTCAAAGGAGACTTTCCACTGTGTCCCAATCCTGGAAACTCTAATCTTTACCTTATGTATTTTTATTTTGAGGTTGTTTGTTTCTTTTAGGTTTTATTTTTAATTAAGGAAGATTGTATATTTTTTACTAAGATCTTACCAGGTTGGCCTTTATGCATGTTTTAAAATATAAATGGCCATTAATAATTTTACAGTGACCAAAAAAATGTGTTTTCTTAAGCAGATTACATTTCCACTGAAACAATATTTACAACTTTATGTACATAATTCAAAGTTAAAATTCAGTGTAGACTTTGGTCAAATTTGTCATGCACTACAAGTCGGTGGGATATAAATTGATATTTATATTAATTTGATCAATATGCTATCAATATGATCAACTGCTATCAAAATTTATCAATGTAAAATTTTAAAGTTTCATATGTTAGAATGGCCCCAAAATGCAGTACATCAAAACCACATTGTTACAGAAGGAAAAAAAAAAACATGCACAGGTAGAATCACAGAGAAGTTACTCCCTTAAATATCAGAACAAGAGATTCCTTAAAAAGCTCAAATTGCTTAAGAATTAGAACAAGTTCCAGACTTTCTGAAGAATTTTGGGACTTTTGGTCCTGGAAGCTCCCAATAGCACTAGGCACTGTCTCAAAATATTTCAGAAAAGTAAGCTCTTTGTCATGTTATCTGAAAAAAAATTCCTTTTTAGTGCTGCTGACATTTACAATTCAAACAAGTGAAAAATATAAAATTGTTATTCTCTGAGGCATTTGAGTGATGGGAAAGGAAGTATTTTCTAATGAATTTTACAATGCCCCTGAATGGAATTAGCTGATCATTTTAAAGCTTAAATCATATCCATATGGCTTTTTAAAATATACTAGTAGCAGAACCAACCTAGAAAAGAAGAGTCACTCATGTCTACACAGATTTCTAGCTGAACAGTAATTGTTCCTTCGTCTTTTATAAATCACTAAAAAGAATACTGTTAATTAATGGTGAATCATGCTCCAGCGATCTATTCCTATTCCCTGGCATGTTGCTCTGGAGGTGGTAAGCAGCAAAGTGTTGATAACTATATTGACTCAACTTGGAAAGAGATTAAGAATCTCAGTATGACAACAAATATGTATTTTCTTATTATAGAAATATTTCACTTTTCTGTTCAGCATCGACAGTAACTTGCTTAGTCTTTTTGAATAGCAGCCAAAATTTCTGCCTACCCTTTAAGTCCCATTGTCAATTCACACCTTGTGCTCCTCAATTTACTTGCTCAGACTCAACTCTATTTTTTTTTTTGCACATGTCCCTTTTTGCATCATTGAAGTTTTTCCATGCTTTCCTTCCATCCATGTCCACTCTGTCCTCTAAATTTGACTGAAAAATCAACTGCACTAATTACATGGGAGGAAGGTGATAGCAAGAAGTAGTAGAATGAACTTATGTTTTACCTGCTAACCTTTTATCATGTTTGTGGAAGACAATGCTAGTTGCCTACCCAAAATTCATTCCCCCTTCACTCTTGGTAGTACAATTCCAATTTTGTTCAGGGTGGCACTGTGTTTTGCTAAAAATACTTCTCCTGGATTCCTTTGCTGTTACGGTAGCCTTGTGACACAACTTTGGACAATGAGACAGAAGTTAGGGGTTTCTTGGAAAGACCTTTTTTTTTTTTTTCTTCATAAGGAGCCTCTTCCTTCCTCTCTCTGCCAGGAATGTTGATGCAATACCTGGAGATAAGTGGCTGTTTGCCACCTTGACGTAATAATCCTGAAGACAAAGACCTATGTGTTAAGGATGATGGAGTGGGAAAATAGAAGAAGTCTTGTCCCCTGACGTTACCACTGAGCTGCCATGAATGACCCTATTCTACCTACCTCCCTATTGCTTAGTCTTGTCCTGAGAGTCACATAAACTTCTATCTCTCTACACAGTTGGAGGGGCTTTCCAGCTACTGTGGACAAATTCATTCCTAACTAAAACAACTCACATTTTTTTTAACCGTAAGAATGAATTACTTTTATAATAATAAAATAAGAATTGCTTTAAGTTAAAAGAAAGTGCACAAGAACCCAAGATTTGGTGTCAGACAGGGCTAACTTAGAATCCAGATTTTCCATAAACTAATTGTCGGACTTTTGATAATGTAATTAATATTTTTCAGTCTTGATTTCCTTATTGATTTTCTTTCAATAACAAAAATAATAAAGATGATGACAATTTCTAGCATAGCATACATAGGGTTGTTGTAAGGCACATAATGAGCACCCAATAAGGTATAACTATAATTATTACAATATTATTATTACTAAGTATCCCAACACACACCACCCCACTCCTCTGCTGTGCGTTTCTAAAACATGCATGCCATACATCCGAAAGCAGTGGAAGTCACAAGAGTTGGTTTTCCTCTACCATCAGTTTGTGTGACTTTGGGATATTACTTCTCTTGGCATCAAAGTCTCCACATCTGAAATATGTGTGGGATAAGATAATTGATAATTTCTAGTTTTAAAATTCTATGATTATTTTTTAAAAAACTAAGGAAGCAATTATCAAAAACAGAATAGTTTTCTCTAGGGGACAGGATGAGAGCTGTAATCAGGGAGAGGCACATGGAATGGGGACTTTCAAGAGGGTGGAAATATTCTATTTATCTACTTAGTTGGTAGTTACATAGTTGTTTGCTTTATAATTATTCATCAAACTGTACGTATATGCCTTGTACACTTTTTTTTTAATTAATTAATTTACTTGTGGCTGGGTTGGGTCTTTGTTTCTGTGCGCAGGTTTTCTCTAGTTGCGGCAAGCGGGGGCTACTCTTCGTTGTGGTGCGTGGGCTTCTCATCGCAGTGGCTTCTCTTGTTGCGGGGCATGGGCTCTAGGTGCATAGGCTTCAGTAGTTGTGGCGTGCGGGCTCAGTAGTTGTGGCTCAGAGGCTCTAGAGTGCAGGCTCAGTAGTTGCAGCACACAGGCTTAGTTGCTCCGCAGCATGTGGGATCTTCCCGGACCAGGGCTTGAACCTGTGTCCCCTGCGTTGGCAGGCGGATTCTTAACCACTGCGCCACCAGGGAAGCCCCTACCCTTTTTATATGTGTCTTATGTTTCAAGATTTTAGAAAATCCTCAAAAGTTTGACTATGTTTACAGATACACTGTTTGCCTCTGCCCTATGTTATATTACAATTTTTTTCTATTTGTGTTATTAGGAATAAGATTTGTGATACATTTCCTTATATATCTTCCTCATTGTTAGGATGGCTCCTTTCATGGATGCCTTGCACATTTATCTCCCACTGGTAGGGGAGAGAGGGGAGAATACCTCCCCAGGAAGGAGGAGGATGTGGCATAGGGTACGTTCATGAAAGCTAGTAGGGGTAAGTAAGAGATAGCCCTTCAGGTTTTTGGAGAGGGGGCTGGAAAAGGTAGGAGATCAGACATAAAGTCTTTGCTCACTTTCAAGCCTGAAACCCTGGAAAGGGATGATATGGATAGAAAAATACACTTAGGGGATCCCAAAGGAGTCTTGTTCCATGACTTAAAAAAAAACTAATAGACTATTTTTGAGCAGTTTTAGGTTTATTAAAAAAAATGAAGTGGGAAGTACAGTGTTTCCATATACCTCCTTACTCTTCACCCACAGTTTCCCTTATTGTTATCATCTTTCATTTTTGTGGTACATCTGTTACCACTGATGAGCCAATATTGACACATATTATTAACAAACGTCCATAGTTTACATTAGGGTTCACTCTTTGTGTTGTACTTTCTATAGGTTTTGACAAATGTTTAATGACTTGGATCTAACATTACCATATTATACAGAATACTTTCACTGCCCTAAAGATCCCATGTTCCACTTTCTTCCCTACCTCTCCTTGAATGTCTGGCAACCACTGATCTCTTTACTGTTTCCATATTCTTGCCTTTTTCAGAATGTCATAAAGTTGGAATCTTACAGTATGCAGCCTTTTCAGATTGGCATCTTTTACTTAACAATATGCATTTAAGATTCCTCATGTCTTTCCATGGTTTGATAACCCCTTTGTGTCACTGAATAATATTTTATTGTATGGATGTACCACAGTTTGTTTATCCATTCACCTATTGAAGGACATCTTGGTTGCTTCCAAGTTTTGGCAATTTTTAATAAAGATGCTATAAAAATTCGTGTGCAGGATTTTATATAGACTTAAGTTTTCAACTTATATGGGTAAATATGTTTCATGCCTTTTTGGAGAGACACAGTATCAGACATGTGGTCCTTTCCCTCCTCTCCCTGCCAGGTAGAAATGACAGATAAAACAGTAAATCTGGAGATCATGCCCAAGTTTGCACTGGAACTAGAGCTGGCTTGGTAGGGATTTCTGACTGTCCAGTTGTCTTAAGAAGGCCACATAAGTAGTATATCCAAGGACCAGGTCACTGGTGCCTATCACTCCCATCTACCCTTACCCAAAAATTTCTTTCAGGGAAAGGGGACCTCATACAGCAGCTTTAGAGAAAGTCATTATCAGGCAAAAGGGAATACAAAGGCAGAACCTCTAAAGATCCCTGATGCCAGGAGGCTGTGGTGGTATGTGCCCAGCAGGTATCTAATGGCCATCAAATGTGCCCCATGATAGAACCACTTGCTGGACACCACTATTGACAGGAACCAGACTGGATGAAGACAAGTGAATCCAGAGACACAGAAGGACAACTCACAGACTTCAGCAGGAGGTGCCAATCTGGTACCTCACTGTCAACTGGGACAAATGTCATCATGGACACCTAGAAGACAAGGCAGGCAAAGTACCCACCTGGACTCCTGAAGCACCTTCTCACCACCAGAAGGATGCATTGCTTCCCTCTTGAACACACACTTCATGTTTGGAAATAGAAAGAGAGAAAGGAAACAGACCTGACAGGGATTTGAACTTTGATTTAAATGACTACTCACACGAAATGGGTGGGTCTAAGCGAATTTTAGTCAACATGATTAGGTATTCTCCCTTTCATCTCTTCCTACTCACCCCTAATTGGAAATGAGGGCCCATACCCATAAGGAAGTTTAGATCCTTAGAAGAAGAAGGAGGGGAAGAGAAAGAAAAGAAGAAGGTGGCGACCTAAGGGAGGGAGTTTGTTACATTTTCATACTGCTATATAGGTTACATCTTATAACCTATTTTGCATAGAATGCAGTGTGGTATAGTAGGATATAAAGTGCTGCTCAAAGGACAGAAGATGAGAACTGGTCATCCTAAAGATAATGAAGTCCACCAGTTTCAGGGCTCAGAACTTTAACTGTGTGTGTGTGTTTGAATCCCAACATCCTCACTTATCTTGAGCAAATTAATTAACCTGGCTGAGCATCAGATTACTTATTTATTAAAAAAAAAAACCCCAAACCAAAAAACAAATGAACAAAAAACTACTAATGTTTGCTTTATGGGCTGCTTCGACATTTAAATAAGAGATACATAGAAATCTTCAGAATGGTACTTGACACTAAGCAAGTATTGTTAAGCTCTGAACATTACACTTTGTATTATGGAATATTACTCAGCCATAAAAAAGAATGAAATTCTGCCATTTGCCACACCGTGGATGGAACTAGAGAGTATTACGCTTAGTGAAATAAGTCAGACAGGAAAAGACAAATACTGTATGTTATCACGTATGTGTGGAATCCAAAAATAAACAAATGAATATATATAACAAAACAGAAACAGACTCACAGATTCAGAGAACAAACTCGTGGTTACCAGTGAGGAGAAGGGTGGGTGGAGTAACAACACAGGTGAAGAGGTTTAAGAGGTACAGCTATTATATATAACAGATAAGCAACAAGGATATATTATACAGCACAGGGAAATACAGTCATTGTTTTGTAATAGTTTTTTTCTTATTCTAATCAAAGATGTATTCTGAGAAAAACATACCATGTACCTTTCTTCTACTTTCATTCATATATTTTGGTTTGGTCCCCAGACAACCTGCATATTTGGATTATCAGTCTTACTGCTTGATAATATACAAAAGGGCACAGACAATTAATTACAGATTGTGGTTTGCATCCTTTTCTACCATGTGGGAAGTGTTTTCACAATCTATTCAATATTTACTACATCATAATATACAATTATCTGTTACTTTTAGAATTAAACATAATGCAGATTGTTTTATAATAAATTTAAATGGAATACTAAGCTATAAAAATATTGAATCACTATGTTGTACATGTGAAACTAACATTTTAAATCAATTATACTACAATAAAAATAATAATAATAAAAATAATAAATTTAACGCTTTGTACAAGTCACATGGGCTGTTTGACCCTAAATTTTTCGTCTGTAATGAGGGAATTACTGCTTCTTTCACAGGGTGGTTGTAAGGATCATACGTGATAACTAACTAATGGGTGAGCACACAGTATATGCTTAGAACATGTTAGTTTCTTTCCCCCCTCATCTCTAATAACACCTAGAACAGTGCAATATTTATAACAGGTACTTACAGCTCTTAAGGCTCTATTAAGAAAGTAGCTTGTTTCCATTTCTGAAATTTCTAGTCTCTGTAGTGAATTATGTACCTGAGGAGACTAAATAATAGCTTCATAGCACTTTATGGCACCAGAGTTGAGTGTGAAGCAAGTACATGTATACTCTGTATGCCCTTGTTTCTCTCAGCACATTTTTCTTTTCTATCCTTCCTCACACACAAAAATATTGAATCACTATGGTGTTTAGTATTGTAAATCACCTATACTTCAACAAAAACAATAATACAAATTAAAAATAAACTTTACACTTTGTACAATTCACTTCCCATCTCCCTTCACTTTCTAGTGTCCTTATTTCAGCCCTACCCAGGCTCCTTCCCCTGTAGGTGCTGGGTCATCATAACTCTTTTATCATCAAATCTTGCGCTCTGAGGGCTTTCCCCTCTGCTGACCAGTGGGGGGTTAGTGGCCTGAAAAATAGATCCTCCTTGGGTTCTTAATTAATGACCATGGGTTAATTAATGTGTCATTATTTCTTCCAAAGTGTTCCATTATAACAGGATACTCTGCTAGATTTTGTGCTTTAACCCAAAGGAATAATTTCTTTTACAGTCTGAATATCACTCTTGAGTGCTAATAATGAAATATTTTGAGGTTAGACACTCTTTTGAGGCCCCTCATATCACACTCAGGCCTGTCTACTCTGCCAACACATAGTACACCCTGCCGAGGACAGTATAAACACTGGTATCCTAGAGACCTGAGAATGTTAATTTATCTCCATGACGTAGTGCCAGGGAGTGGTGCAGGGCACTACAAGCATAAGCCAAATAAAGGAAATTTATTAAGTAGAAATAATTTTACTGACCTAGAGATAAAATTCTGCCCTCAAACCCTTATTGGAGTTCTACATTTTATATTGGAAACCTAAGAACACCATAAAACTCCCCTTTAAAATAGACATTTCACAAAGGGAGTATATATAATAATGTGCTCATTGGAAACATACTGTATTTACTTTTGTAAAAGCTTTGCCCAATGGTTGTGTCTCCCATGAATTTGGGACATTAAAAAAAAACCCTCAAATCTGTGTTGTTATCACAGGGTTTTAATGCTTATCATTTTTGTTCTTTCCACGAAATACAGGTGCCATTACCATCTCCTCTCACCAATTCTCTACAGAACCACTCTAGCCTCTTATATAGAGAAAAAGAAAATAGTCCCTGCTCCCTTTTGCCTCTAAACCGTAATAAGGTTAGATCCTAGAACTGATTCATGATAGCACCACTTTGCTGAAAATACTTGAAAACTCCCTTCTTAATCATGAATTCATTTACTTATCAATATTTGCTGAGCCCGAATATTTACAAGGCACCATGTTAGAAACTGTGGTGGATGCAAGGAATCATTTCTTCCCTGAATGGCTCTTAACAATGTACTGGAAAGGAAAGGATCTCACAATGTAACAGATGATCCTTTAACATCCTGGTTGGCAAACTACAGCCCGTGGGTCAAATTTGGCTCATGGACTGTTTTATGTGGCCTGCAAGCTAAGAAAGGTTATTTATATTTTTAAGGGATTATAAAAAGCAAAACAAAAAAGAAATGAAAATGGACATGTGACAGAGTCTGTAAGTGGGCTGCAGAGACTAAGATATTTACCATCTGGTCCTTTACAGAGAAGGTTCACCAAGTCCTGCTCCACACAGTTCTCCATGTAACTAATAGGAGACAGTCGTTCCCCAAGGGCAAATACTGGAGAACATTCTCATGGTCGCCATATACATATACATTACCCAACCTCTTCTCTAATGTTTTTCCAGCGGTCGCATGTGTTTCTCTGTATTTTGAGAGAATTTTAGTCTCTCTCAGCACCATCTCCTAGTGCTGACTTGTGCAGAAGGGCATTTGCAGCAGAATGGTAATAGCAGCCTTGATCGGTAGTTGTGTCTAAAACACAGAAGCAGGGTGAAGGCATGTTCTTCAAGGTCTTGGGAAAAGGCAAATCCCCAGCATGACGCCTCTATACTTTGTTAAGCAAGAGCCCAAAGTATTGGAGCTCTTAGCCATCGGCTCTCAGTCATCATATCAGCCACCTCCTAGGCACTGAGTTTCAGCACTCACTCCATCATGGACCCAGAACTTCTGCTCTCTTTCCTACCAGTGTGACTGTCACCCAAAAAGTGGGAAGGCTTCTATTCACACCCGAGATCCTATATGGGCACCCTTTCATTCAAATATAGTTGCCTAAAGAATATTGGCTTGTCGAGGATTAAAAATTCGAATCCATTACTCAGTGCTTTAAAAAAAAAAAAAGCAGAAGATTTCATGTAATACACGAAGATCTGCCAAAGCCCTAATCCACTGGAGCTGAGTAGCAACTGTCCTATTAGAGAAGTCATAGGCTCTTCAAATGGTCATTGAATCAGCCACTTCCTAATATTTCTTGGACTGAGGCTGAGTGTCTGGTACCATATACTGTCTTAATGGGCCAGTTGTTTAGAGTAACCTCCTTTGGCCCCTGTGGAAGTTTGCTTTTGTAACTCCTGTTTTTAATCCTCAAAATGCAAAAGATTCACTTCATACCCATTAGGATGACTACTGTCAAAAAACAAAAACAGAAAATAATAAGTGTTGGTGGGGACGTGGAGAAATTGGAAAGTTTGTACAATGCTGGTGGGAATGTAAAATGGTGCAGCCAATGTGGAGAACAGTATGGAGGTTCCTCAAAAACTTAAAAACAGAATTACCATATGATCTAGTAATTCCTCCTCTGGGTATATACCCAAAAGAATTGAAACAAAGACTCATGCAGATATTTGTACATTTGCATTCATAATAGCATTATTGGCAATATCCAAAAGCTGGAAGCAACCCCAGGAACCATTGACAGGTGAATGGATAAACAAAATGTGGTACACACATGCAATGGAATATTAATCAGCCTTAAAAAAGAAGGAAACTCTGACACATGCTACAACGTGGATTAACTTTGAAGACATTATGCTAAGTGTAATAAGCTGGTCACAAAAGGACAAATACTGTATGATTCCACTTATATGAAGTAGCTAGAGTAGTCAAATTCGCAGAGACAGAAAGTGGAAATGGTGGTGGTCAGGGGCTGGGGGAGGGGAGAATGGAGTGTTACTGTTTGACAGGTGCAGAGTTTCAGTTTTGCAAGATGAAAAAAATTCTAGAAATGGATGGTGATCTAGTGTCTACTTATTCAAGTACTGTTTATGAGAATTAAATGAGTATATATTGTGAAGTGATTTGTAAATAGTAAACCACATTCCAGGTGGGGGATAAATGCCATGTAAGTGATACAGGTGAGTGTGAAATTTGCATGGAGTTGTGATCACTTGCAATGAGAATAATGGAGGAGGCTTTTATGGAAGACCGTAAGCTTCAAAGAATGGGCAGAATTTTAAAAGGTCCAGATACAGAGGGGCATTTGGAACAGAGAGAGAGGCACAAGTAAAGGGCCTGAGTGGACAAATAAATGATGTATCTGAGCAAATAATCAAGTTTGATAGGAGAGTGGGGTGAAAAAAAAAACAACAGCAAGGGGTCACGTTATGGAAGGTCTTGAATGCTTGTCTCAGAAATTCAATTTTCATTCAGTCGACAATGGGAAGCCATTGTGTCTTTAAGAAGAAGGCTTACTAGAGCTTTATAGGTACTGTTGCATAGGTATACAGAAAAGACTGAAATATAGAGAGACTGGAATAAAAGAGACCAATTAAAGAGCTATAGATTTTCAAGTCATGAATGATTCAGGGCTAAGCTAAGATGATGGCAGAGGAAATTGAAAGAAAAGGGTACAAATCCTGATGTCAGACTAGTAAGAAAATCTTATAACTCCTTATTACCTTACAATTGATGGAAGGTTGACAGTAATTTCAGATCTCTAACAGATATTTCCAAGAAGAGATTATATACCTCTATTCCAGGCTTCAGAATCATGCATCCTTCCACCTTTGGGATATTGTCATCTGAATGTTCTCCAGGCCCCTCAAATTAAAGATGTTCATTCTTGAACTTATAAGTCTGCTATTTCTCCAGTTTTCTGATTCTTAAAGAAATATCAATATGCTTTTTTCTCTTATTAAAATAGTAATATATATTCTTTGTTGAACATTTGGAAAAACCATCACCATGCCAAAAAAAACCTTAATCTTCAACCCTACCTGCCCCAAATTTTTGACAAATGTATTTGATAAACATATTTATAGCCTTTTTACACATCAGTAAGAAGAAATTAGCATTGAACTCTACATATTATTTTGTAACTCTTTTTTTTTATTTTGGTGAGCCAGTATTATTATAAAATAATACAGGAAGACCATTTTCCCCATGGTCAGTCATTAACCATGTGATCTTGAGTAAATCGATCCCCCAATTCTAATTTCTTTACTCTAAAATGGATATGCTAATACTTAGCTCATTGCATTGTTGTAAGGCAGTGGTTTCTAAACTTTGCTGCGTATTAGAATCACCTACTGAGTTTTTGGTATCCCAAACTGCAAGTCACACCTCAGAATGTTTGGGAATGAGAACTAGGCATCGATAATTTTTAATCCAAGTGATTCCAATTTACAGCAAAGCTGGGGAGTCAAATTTAAGGTTTAAATAAGACAACATATGGGGTGGGGTGGTGGTGGTGGGATGAATTGGGAGATTGGGATATACACTAATTGGGAGATTGGGATATACACTAATTGGGAGATTGGGATATACACTAATTTGTATAAAATAGATAACTAATAAGAATCTGCTGTATAAAAATAAACAAATAAAATAAAATTCAAGAATTAAAACAAAAATTAAGACAACATATAAAAAGGACCTGGCAGGTAGAAGGCACTCAATAAATAACAATCTCTCTCATTTACTGAGTGTCTACTATGTATCCCACACTGCACCATTCTGTATTCATTATTTCTTTTAACTCTCATCATATCCCTATGAGGTTTTATTATCCTAATTTTACAAAGCACAGAACTTACATTGATTAAGAAACCTGCTCAGTGTCACACATAATTCAGGAGCCATGATTCAAACCCAGGTCTACCAGACTGAAGTCCATCCCTTTTCCCCATACTACATCAGCCTACATAAATATTATTTTTCCTCTTTTTTTCCTAGCTTCTTCCAATCCTATTTAAACCAGTTTATCATAATATTTTTCAAACTGATTAAGTTGCATGTAAAGAACATGGGGTTATCCATATCTTCCATAACTCTACTAATTTCCATTTTCAGCAAAGAAAATAAGGGTTAATTTGTGTGGCAGAAGCAGATTTTGAATGCCCATTTGATATACACTGTTAATTGAGTGTAAAATGTAGGGTTTTATCCCTTTACCTATAGGCCAGTGAACTACGAAGGGATTAGAAACGATTATATTCGTAGATTCCACCTGAGGCCCTATGCAGTCATGTTTTAAATACGTAACATTTGCTGTAAGAGAATTTGTATTGGCTTAAAGCAAACTAATCACCACCATTAGAAAATTAACCACACATGTATACACATTTTATATACATACATAATTGTTTCAAAACAGGCAAAATTCCTGGCTACACCATGATTATAAGGCCTGTAATGATGACTCTGCTTGAACACGTGGGGAGAGGAGTGCTTCCATCTGTGGGTAGTTAGGAATCGTGTCAGTTTTTATCGTGTAGCAAGACACAGTCAAATTATTTCCATAACTTTTGGAAGTTACTCATCCCACATTTTCTTCATTATTTATTGGCATTGGAGGCTATTTTATTGCTCTGACCAAATGTCTATGTCTTGATAGCAAAAACATTTGCTTTCTTCTCATCTTGCTCGATATTTTTGGAAGAACAAATTGACAACTCCCATGAATGATTCTGAGTTAGCAGGAAAGCATCTGCTGTAGGGTGGCTCTCCCTCTTTTGAAGTTCACTGAGAAATGAATTTCATCATTTTAAAAGCAAAAATATTGCCGAATCTGAGGTGACAATGAAAGGAATCTAGATTCAAAAACTGGACCACTTATACCCACAAAACAGGAAAACATTAATATTTAGTTGGTACATGCTAGCAGATCCTATCCATGCCAATAACGCACGTTCATAAATATGATTCCTGAACTGGCCTATCTTGTATTCACTTACTTTTGGAAAAATAAATACAAGTGTTTATCTTGGAAAATTTGCTATCCAGGGTGGGTTCTATTTTCAAAAAGTTTATATGGTGGGAAAAGAGATACATTCGCTACATTTGATAATACTTTCATGTTAAAACTGGTCAGTGAAATCTTTTTCAAAGGAATTGTCACACCTATTTATATAGTAATGACACATGGTTTATTTCTTCATTGTTCATACTGTGAATTTTCTTCATCCAATTTTTAGCATTCCTTTAGTGGCCCGTTTTTGCTACATATTTACTTTATTGACTTTTTTTTAAAGACTCATCAATCATTAAAGATCTTTGGGAATATGTTCAAAAATGTTAAAACGCTGGGCTTAGTAAAATTACAACAGGCAACATAAGCCAGATTGAGAAATATCTTGCCAAATTGTATTTCTCAGCAAGCCATTTGGAGACACTATTTTTTTTTTTAAAACGTAGTTGATACCTTGATCAAAAATATAATTTCTCCCTTCCCCTTTTTCTGAACATTAGTGTTCTTGTACACATATTAATTTCTACATGGCTACAATTCTAAAATATTCCTGGCATGGGACTTCCCTGGTGGCGCAGTGGTTAAGAATCCACCTGCCAATACAGGGGACACGGGTTCAAGCCCTGGTCCAGGAGGATCCCACATGCCGTGGAGCAACTAAGCCCATGTGCCACAACTACTGAGCCTGCGCTCTAGAGCCTGTGAGCCACAACTCTTGAGCCCACATGCCACAACTACTGAAGCCCGAGCACCTAGAGCCCATGCTCCACAACAAGAGAAGCCACCACAATGAGAAGCACACACACCACAAAGAAGAGTAGTCCCTGCTCGCCGCAACTAGAGAAAGCCCACGTGCAGCAACAAAGACCCAACACAGCCAAAAAAAAAAAAAATTCCTGGCATTTATATGTGATTGCATACAAATGTTCGTCTACAGAGAATCAAAAGGAATTGAGAAGTTCTCAGTGGCAGAAATTATCTTTAACAAATTAATTTGGGATTCTGTTATAACCTTTGGGCTCTGAAACAATGAGATTTTTTCACAGTAAGGTGGAGAAGTGGGAAGATAATTCTCTTAGTGACCAACCCAGTATCTGAGTTTTCCCTTGGAGGAAAATGTGGCTGTTGAGTGGCTGTTGACTTTGAGTCTTTGTGACTGCCAGAAAAGAGAAAAACTCTGCCTACTTTGGGTAACAGGGTGGGTCTTGGGGTGGAGGGGAAATCTATTTGGATGGGGCGGTCAGGAAATGCCTCTGAGGTTGCATTTTAAAAACTGAATTTGGAAGGGAGCAATTGATGTGAAATATGGAGGGGTTGGAGAACTTTCCAGGCAAAGGGGAAAGCCCATAAAAAGGAAAAGAGATCCCTACATTTGAGAAATAGGCAGTTCATCAGTATGTCTGAAATGAAATGGTAAAGGAAAGAGTACCGCAAGAAAGGGTTGTAATGGATAAGACCAATCATTAGGGGCCTTGAAAGCATTGTAAAGAGTTCAAATTTTGTTTTCCGTTACTTATTGAGTAGAGTTTTAAGCAGAGCAGTGACATGATTTAACTCTGGTTTTAAAAAGGTTACCCTGACTACAAGAATATAAACCAGAAGAAGCAAGACCGATCAAGAAACTATTAAAAGATAGAAATGACCAAAACTGGCACAAGACCAAAACTGTTTCAAAACTGGCTATAGAACGAATCACAAAGGTTAAAAATTGATCATTTAAAAGAGACACCAGGCACAGATCATTTTAGAAATTAATTCTTTCTAACACTAATGAATATATAATTTTTTTTAGTCCACCAATTCTAGTCTGTAGAAAAACATAAAGACCTTTTGAATAAAGTTAGAATAGCCTTAATAAAAAAAAAAAAAAAATGAAAGTAACAAAAAAAAGTTTGTAAGTTTTACTTTTTGAAATGAAGGTGTCTATCAAGATAATCGAACACACCAAACATTACAGGAGAAAAACTATGTGATTCTGTCAATGAATGCCACAGAGGCATTTGATAAAGTTCATTAGCCATTCCTAAGAAAAACTCTATGTAAAATAGGAATAAGAGAAAGCTCTGTAGCGGGTCTTGGCAGCCAGAGTAGGAGGTGGTATGGGCGAGTTCACCTGCTGCTACAAAAGAACCAGTTTCTCTACCCGCCCAGCCTGTGTTCTACCTGAGGGACACCGGCCAGTGACAACAAGCATGGTGGCCTTCAGCATCACTGGCATGTGGCCTGATACCAAAATCTACTACTGACCTCTACTTCCAGGGCCAGCAGAGCGAGCGGTCCTGCTCCATCAACTACCAGGGCTCTGAGGGTCAGCCCTTCACTCCCCGCAGCCCAGCCACCTCTTTGGCTCAGGCAGTGGGGCATTTTACAAGTAGTTTTGAGACATCCTCTTGCTTTTCCCTCCCTCTAGGTTACAGGAGTTTTTAGGGGCTTGGCTAGGCAGAGTTTCTCAACCTTGTCACTGCTGACATTATAGACCAGATAAGTCTTTGTTGTGGGGAGCTGTCCATCATTGTAGGACATTTGGCAGCATCCCTGGCTTTTACCTGCTTGATACGAGCAGCACACAATTCTCACCCCCAGTGGTGACAACCAGAAATGTCTCTAGACATTGTTAAATGTCCCCTGAGAGACAAATTCATTGCAGTCGAGAACTGCTGGGCTAGAGGACAATGTCATGACTATGTCTATCATAATTTATGGCTTTACATGGTTGCACTTATGCCAATAAATTCTCAGTTAGGAGAGAAAAGGGGAAGCTACCTGTCTTAAGTCATATTGAGCTGACAGAAGAAAATACCATAGATTGAGTAGCTTTAAACAACAGAAATTTCTTTTCTCACAGTTCTGGAGGATGGAAGTCTGAGATCAGGGTACCCAGTATAGTTGGGTTCTGGTAAGATCTCTCTTCCTAGCTTGCAGATGGCTAAGTTCTCACTGTGTCCTCACGTGGCAGAGAGAGAGAGCCAGCTTTGGTGTCCTTTTCTTCCTTTTGTTATAAGGGCACCAGTTCTACCAGACAGGGCTCCACCCTTATGATCGCATTTAACCTTAATCATCTCCTTAAAGGTGCTATCTGCAATACAGTTACATAAGGAGTTATATGTGTGTAACATATGAATTACGGGGTGACATAATTCAGTCTCTAGCACTACCTAAACAAGATTTTTTTTAAAAAAAATCTCTCCCTCAACCCTATAACTAAATTATATACAACAGCCACTTATAAATTAAAATCAGTAACATGACAGGGATTTTTGCTATTATCATTATTCTTCAAC
Organism: Balaenoptera physalus; assembly: GCF_965194825.1. Classification (NCBI taxonomy): domain Eukaryota; kingdom Metazoa; phylum Chordata; class Mammalia; order Artiodactyla; family Balaenopteridae; genus Balaenoptera; species Balaenoptera physalus. The sequence continues at coordinate 54,234,716 of NC_138886.1, forward strand.
ACATTTTGGAGATTCATAAGGGCAGAAAATAAGCAGTTTAAAAGATGGGAATGAAAAGATAATGCTATCTTTATTTCCAGTTGGTATGATTATATACTTAGAAAATACAAGATATTCTGCTAAATATCTCTGAGCATTAATAAGAGAATTTGGTAATGTGGGTGGCCAGATAAAAAATTAATACCTTTTCTTTCTACTAATATTACGCAATTAGAAATTTAAATGGGGGACTTCCCTGGTGGTCCAGTGGTAAAGAATCTGCCTTACGGGGGTTCGATCCCTGATCAGGGAACTAAGATCCTACATGCCGCTGGGCAACTAAGCCCACGCGCCATGACTACTGAGCTCATGCTCCTCAACTAGAGCCAGCGTGCTGCAAAATACAGAGCCCATGCACTCTGGAACCCGTGCACCACAACTAGTGAAGAGAAAACCCACATGCCACAACTAGAGAGAAGCCCGAGCGCCGCATCAGAAGATCCTGCATGCCTCCACGAAGATCCCGCTTGTGTCAACTAAGACCCGGCGCAGCCAAAAGTAAATAAGATAAATAATAAATAAATCTTAAAAAAAAAAAAAGAAATTAAAATGGGAAACGTCCCATTCATAAGCACAATAAAAAAGATAAATCACCAAAAATAAATCTAAGAACACAAGAATTGGATCTAAATGAAGAAAATGGTAACATTTTATTGAAGGACATAACACAAGATCTGAAATTAAAGAGACCGTACTTCCTATATTAATACATAAATTTATTGAAGTTCCAATCAGAATCTCAATATAATTTTTTCTAATTGGTCAAAATAAGTTTAAAATTCATATAAAAAAAGAATGTGCAGATGAACCGGTTTGCAGGGCAGAAATAGAGACACAGATGTAGAGAACAAATGTATGGACACCAAGGGGGGAAAGTGGTGGGTGGGTGGTGGTGGTGGGATGAATTGGGAGATTGGGATTGACATATATACACTAATATGTATAAAATGGATAACTAATAAGAAACTGCTGTATAAAAAAATAAATAAAATTAAATTAAAAAAAAAGAATGTGCAATAACTTTTCATTAAAAAAATGATATCAAGGGTAGACCTACTCAATCAGATATTAAAAGTACTCTAAATCGACTGTAATCAAAGCACTATCTACTAGCATACTAATAGGACACACAGATAACCAGTATAAACTAAAATCTAAAATGAACATAATAAATGATAAAGTTGGTATTTTGATTTAGGAGAAAAAAATTTTCTCTCTTAAATGATGTTAGCATTCCTGGTTAGTTACCTAGAAGAGTATAAAAGTACCCTACAATGGCTAAATATAAGTGTAAAAAAATTACAAGACAAAAATATCAAAAGAAAAGTTAAGAGACTTTTTTTAAACCTCAGAATGGAGAAAGCAAGACAGTAAAGTCTTAAAAACATGAGAAAAAGCAGTTGATTTGGTTACACTAAATTAAGACATTTCTACCTAAGAAAGAGAAGCTACTGCTGTTGTCCAGATGAGAGGTGAGAGTAGTTACAACGGTGGTGGCCTTGGTGATGAGGAGAAGGAGACAGAATTGATATATATCTTAAGGTGGCAATACCTGGATTTCCAGATAGAATGGATGTGGATTTGAAAGTGGGAAGAAAGTAGAACTTGATCCAAGTCTTGTGAGATCATTTTAAGAAAAAAAAATACAAAACTACTCACTCCAAATTAGATACAAAATGAGTATTCCTTTAGAATGAGAAAAGAAGCCACAACAAATGGCAAATTTTAAAAAGCTGCCAAAAACTATAAACATTACCAAATCCAAGAAAAAATAATAATGACATACTATTTTTGATCAATCAACTGCTTGAGACACTTTGGCAGTGAACTCTTTGATATTGCCTTTGATATTCAATGGTTTTGTAAGATAATATTGTAAATAAAGAAAAGATAATTCAGTCTTTGTTCTAGCATGGTTGATCAACTTTTGTTTTTTATTATGGAGAATTGGGATATATAAAACACGTGATATCACACATAGATGTACTTACCATTTGTAGTATAGCTTTAAGCTTGTGGTCTGTATGAAAAATTCTGATAATTCAATTTCATTCAATTTTCATCTAAAAAGTATGGACTATTTTATAATCATATATGTTGTGCATTGTAGAGGATTTGTGGCAAGAGAGAACTTGTATTTTGACTAGGTACCATTATGTCTCAAATATTCCAATATTCAGCTAAATAAATGTTCTAATAGTTAGCTAAATAAATACTAAATATTACAAGTCCAATGATTGGAAGAATTTTCTACAGGCTAATTTCTGGATCTCCAAATTTCAACAGTGAAGTGAGTGGTTAGGAGCTTTCCTAAAGCCACTCCATGCAAGAATATCTAGTGATAACTATATACAGAAGCATCTGTGGACAACATAAGCTTATCTCACCAAATGCAAACTAAATGCATCCCTAGCACAGCATTCTCATAGCCAGATCTCAAAAGTGCCTGTGGTGATGACATGAGGGGAAAGTGATAAAAGGGAAGTCAGGAAAAAAAGGCAGAGTTTTAATTAATTGCAGTTAAAACATGCTACTTTTGCAAATTTTACAAAAATATGTGATCATGTGAACACATTTGGGTTCCAGGGTCTTTGACAGGGCTCTTGCAAGTGAGGAGCACTGAAACTTAAACTTCATTAATTCTGAGTATATTCACTTCTGGTTGACAGAGAGAAGAATCATAAATGATTTCCAGGTTTCTGGCTTGACTAACACAAGCTAAACCCTTGAGTAAAGACATCTCCTTGTTTTGAGGTTCATGCCATTTACCTAAAGAACAGGTGGCTGGGTAGCACCAGGGAGGGGAATCCTGCAAAACTGGCTGCCTGGTCTGGGAAGATTTTGCTCTGTGAGTCAGATTCCCTCCCTCTATTTAGAGACACCAGGCAGCCTAGCCTGGGGAAACTTCTGCCCCTTCACGCAGCACTATCATGGACCTTTGGGATCCCCTCTGGCATGAGATAAACCAAGCAGATGGAAACAGTACCACAAGAGCCCTCAAAACTAAATTGTCACTAGAATTGTCATAAAATAAAAGATTTAATAGGACCCAGACTCTCCTAAGAAAATAGCCAAAATGTCCAGGATATAGTTTTTTAAGGTCACCTGTTATATAACAAGAATCAGGAAAATCACAACTTGGACAAAAAAGCACAATAAATTGACATAACCAAGATGAATCAAATATTGGAATTATCCAACAAGAATTTTAAAGCAGCTATATAAAAAATGCTTTAGTAAGCAATTACAAATTCTGTTGAAACCAATGAAATGATAGAAAATCACAGAAGAGAAATAGAAGTAATAAATAAGAATGACATGAAAACATAGGACTGAAAATACAATGTTAGAAATAAAAAATTGCTTGATGGCACAACTGTAGAGCAGAGGTGACAGAGATAGAATCAGTGAGCTTGAGGACAGATCAATAGAATTTACCCATTCTGAACAAAAGAGAAAATATAGACTGAAAAAAAAAAAAACTGAACAGAGAATCAAAGAAATTTGGGCAATAACAAAATTCCAGCATTTGTATTATTGGATTCCTAGAGAGAGAGAGAAGAAAGAGAGGGGGCTGAAAGAGCAATTGAAGAAATAATGACTGAGAACTTTTCAAACTTGGTTAAAAAAAAAAGAAAAAGAAAAAGAAAAAAAGCCCTAAAACTATAGAATAAAGAAGCTGTGCAAATTCCAAATAATATAAACTCAAAAAAAAAAAAAAAATCCATGCCAAGACATATACTTAAACTTTCAAAAACTAAAAATATTGAAAAAAAATCTTGAAAGCAGCCAGAGAGAACCAACACATTAGCTACAGGGAACACTACTTTGGATGACAATGGATTTCTTCTCTGAAACCATGGTGGCCAGAAGGATATGCCACAACATTTTTCAAGGGTATAAAGAAAATAGCTGTCATTATCAAATTTTATATCTGGGAAAACTATAATTGAGGAATGAAGAGGCAATAAAAACACAACCAGATGAAGGAAAACTAAAAGAATTTGTTGCTAGCACATCTACCCTTCAAAAGTGCAAAGGAATTTTCTTTTAGCAGAAAGAAGATGGTAAAAGAATCAATTGTGAGCATCAGGGGAAAATGGCAAGAACAGAAATATGGGTACATGCAAAATACTATCCTTCTCATCAGTTTTGTAAATTATATTTGATGATTGAAACAAATATTATAATGCTATCTTATATTCAAGACAATGCTAGCAGTGGGGAAGATAAAGGGAAATAAATGGAAGAAAGGACTTCACATTTCACTGAAACTAATAAAATGTTAACACCAGTAAACTGCTATAAGTCATATATGTATTTTATAATACCCAGAGCAACTACTATAGAAACTATACAAAGAGACACACTAAAAAAACTATAAATATATCACGATGGAATGTTAAAAAAATGTTTAAATAACATGCAGGAAGGCAAGAAAAGAGAAGCGGAGGAACAAGAACCAAAGGAAACAAATAATAAAAGGTAGATTTAAGTTCTAATATATCAATAGTTACCTTAAGTGTAAGAGTCTAAACATACCAATTAAAAGTACATCAAAAAACACAACCCAACTATATGCTGTTTATAAAAACTCACTTAAAATGCAAGAGCATGATTTTTGAGTTTTAAGTGAGTTAGGCTGAGAGTAAAAGGATAGAAAAGTATACCATGAAATGTTAATTTTAAAAAAGCAGGAGTGGTTCTATTAATATTAGATAAAGTAGACTTCAGAGCAAGCAGTGTTACCAGAGGCAAAGAGGCACATTACATAATGATAAGAGAATCAATCCACCAGGTAGACATAATCCTAATGTGTATGCACCACACAGCAGAACCTCAAAAATACAGGAAGCAGAAATCAATACAGCTGAAAAAAGAAATAGACAAATTTACAATTACTGTTTGGTCTTTAATACCCCCTCTTAGCAAGCAATAGAACTGATAGACAGAAAATCAGCAAAGACATAGAAAATCTGAACCATGTCCTGTATTTTCACTGTAAACTTCTTTGCAGTAAACATTTTTGCTGCAAGCATTTTTCCCGCAGACATTTTGGTCACATAACTAATTGGCTGTAAGGCATTTTGCCATGAAAGATAAAATAACTGGTTGACAGTTTTTGGTTTGACAGTTTGGTTTCAGTTAGCTATATTTTGGGGTTTTTTTTAGTAAATTTATTTATTTTATTTATTTATTTTTGGCTGCGATGGGTCTTTATTGCTGTGCGCGGGTTTTCTCTAGTTGCATTGAGCGGGGGCTGCTCTTCGTTGCAGTGTGCAGGCTTCTCATTGCAGTGGCTTCTCTTGTTGCAGAGCACGGGCTCTAGGCATGTGGGCTTCAGTAGTTGTGGCATGTGGGCTCAGTAGTTGTGGCTTGCGGGCTCTAGAGTGCAGGCTCAGTAGTTGTGGTGCACGTGCTTAGTTGCTCCGCTGCATGTGGGATCTTCCCAGACCAGGGCTCGAGCCTGTGTCCCCTGCATTGGCAGGCAGATTCTCAACCACTGTGCCACCAGGGAAGCCCGGCAGGCACATTCTTAACCACTGCGCCACCAGGGACACCCTAGCTATGTCAATGGCTTTATTGAGCTGACAGAGGATGATGATTTGCCCCAAGAGTTGGTTTCTTATTTTGAAAATCACTACAGTGGAAGAGAAAGAGGTCAAGGGCCTCAGAGGTGCAGAGTTGAACCCATATTTCCTGTGGAACTAAGAAACATCTATCAACAGACACATGACAATATGCCAAGAACAAACAACAGTGTACAGGCTTTCACAATGCAATACAAATCTCAGGTACAAATATACATCTTAGCATTTGAAAACGGATACGTCTCTTAATGAAGGAAGACATTTTGAGGAAAAAGAAAAAGTGTGATGCTGAATGATCGGAAGAATCAACAAACCAAAAAAATGTATATAATACTATGAATGACAGACTTGGAAGTCAATGCTTAGGTACAATCCATAAAATAAAATCAGTTCTTTGAGCAGTATTGCCATGAACCTATATATCTTAAATGTATTCAAATATTTCATATTTTGCAATGAAGTCTTTTTAATTTTGTTAATTGTTTCTCATGAGTCATTGTGTCCTTTTTAATTCCCCTCTTTTATTTTTCATTATTTTATCTTTTATTGTAGAATTGCCTTATGGCCAATTAGTTATGCGGTGAAAATATCAGTAGCAAAAATGCTTGTGGCAAAGATCATACAGTGAAAGTGCCTAGAACTGATCTGAGCAACACAGTTAACTAACAGAAAATTGATGTATGTAGACCACTTCACCCAACAAGAACAGAAGAGACATTTTTCAAGCACCCACGGAACATTTACCAAATCCATAATATCTTGAGCATAAAACAAACCTTAATCAATTTAAAATAATTGAAATCATAGAAAGTGTGTTCTCTGACCATAATGAAATCAAACTAGAAATCAATAACAGAAAGACAAGGAAGATCTCCAAACACTTGGAATTTGAACAAAACACTTGTAAACAATGGATCATAGGAAACTTAAAAATTCATAGAAGTAAATGAAAATGAAAACACACCATATAAAATATGTGGGGTGCAGCTAAAAGCAGTGCTGAGAGGGAAATTTATAGTGCACTAAATGCTTACATTAGAAAAGAAGGAAGGTCTCAAACCAATAATATAAGCTTCTATTTCAAGAAATTGCCAAAAAAGAGCAAAGTAAACTCAAAGCAAGCAAAAGAAAGACAATACTTAGCACACTCAATTCCTTTACTTCTCTTGTTACCAGCCTTAGATTCCATTGTCCAGCTTTATAATTATTCCCTTATAACAGTCATTAATTATTTGCTTATCTCTCTTACTTTTGTACATAACCAGAAAAAAATCCTAACTTTCCTTATGCAAACAGCTCTATCTACATTTGTTCACAGTATCTCAATACTCATGGAGAAAATCACTGCAGTACTGACCAGAGTCATTTCAAATCCATGACCTTACACCATGAATGGTCTTTTGACACCGACAAACATACTCCAATTCACTCACTTTTTCATTATCACAGCAGATGATTTCAATCCTCTTATATCCTCTTCCCCTCTTGATCTAAGCTAGTAACTTGTCTCCACATTTTATACAAAAATAGTTCCACTCAAGTAAGAACTATCTCACCTTTCAACCAGATAGCCATCAACCTACTTGTATCTGTACACACATATTGGCCTCCTTTCTAGTTATTATAGAAAAGGCACTGCTCCTACCTTAGCTCAACCTCTTCACTTACCTTTATTTTTTAAAAGAAATTTTTTTACTTCCATTTTCTGTATCTCTACTACATTATTAATTTCTCCCTCTCTACTGGATTCTTCCTATCCAAACTGAAGCATGTGTTAAGATTATCAAAACAATCAAAAAAAGCAAGCAAATAAAACCTTTCCTTTCCACATCCTGTTCCAGCTACTATTCATTTCTCTGTTCTCCTTCATAAAAGTAGAGCATTATCTATACTTATTGTCTCTCTCTACTTCTTCAACTCCCATTTTCTCTTCAGATCATCCTAATTGGGTATTTCTCTGACTTCTCTTTAAAAAAAATGGACCAATGACCTCATCTTGCTGTAAAGCTAATGTTCACTTCTCTGAGATCATCTTGCTTGAGCTCTTAACATTTGACACAATTTGCTCCTTCTCGACACACTCCACACTTGGTTTCCTGGATATTATGCTTCCCTGGCTTTTCTTTCATCTTTCTGCTTCATCTCAAACTCCTTTCCCTCTTCCCCCAGACCTCTAAATGTTTTGGTGACCCAGGGCTTTCTCTTTGGCTCTATTCTCACCTCAATGATCTCATCTGGGTAATTTCAGCTAGTCCCAGGGCTTTAAATTCCATCTTTACTAGACAACTCAAATTTATATCTCCAGCCTATTCCTCTTTTTAGAACTCCAAACTCCTATATTCTACTTGACATTTCAATTTGGATCTCTAATAGAAAACTTAAACATGGACAAACAGAATTATTAATACCCCTTCCCAATTTGCTGCTGCAAATTCTTCCACCTTTCACTAAACAGATTTATCATCTACCTAATTGCCCAAACAAACAAACAAAAAAACCCCATAGGTTTTGTAACTCTTGATTCTTCTTTCTCTTATAACCTATATCCAATCCATCAGTAGTACTGTGGGTATTACTTTCAATATGTCCTGAATCTGTCCAATTACTACCATCTACATAACTATAACTTTACTCCACATCACCTATTCACCTCACATTTTCTTAACAATTGACTTCCTGAATTCACTTAAAACTGAGATATGGGTGGCAGGTCATTTAAAAACAGTAAGACCTTAAACTTCTCCAGAGTCACATATTGTGTATGAATGTTTGCTTTTAATTGGAGTCTTAAAAGATATTTTAGGGAGAAACTACTTCAAATGTCATTTTAGACTGGAAATGTCAGAGCTTATATTTTGAAAAGACAAACAAAAAGCATAAAGAGCTTTTTGATCACCAGCAGTGAATTTAAACTATGTGTATGGGTCTTTAAAAATGAATTAAGGCATAAACTCTCAGGGTGCTAAACTTTGTATAACATAATGAGGGGAAAAGAGGAGAAATTTTAAAGTTATACTGTTGAGCAAGAGGAACAAACAGGAAGGGGTAGGCCCTCTGCTTGAGACAGATGGTGATAACAGATGACAAAAAGGAAGCAGGACCACTGCGTTCCTGTTCTGCCTGTCTTCTGCATCAAAGACAATGATCTTCAGACTGAAGAGGGTAGAACAAACTAGTTTAAGAGGGAAATGATGTCAAAGATAGGTGGGGATATTGAGAACATCAAGTGCCCCAGCTGAGATGAACTTTACTGCAGGGCTGCTGAGAACTAGGAGATGAAACTTCCAAACCAGCAACTGTTACCTCTGAGGAATAGTGGAGAAGGGGAGAGGTTTCACAGGACTGGAGAAGCAAATGCAGTGCCAATTTCCCATAAGGGAAAATAATAAATTCTGCAATTATGGATCAGTGAACCTGACATTAATCCCTGTGCAAAATTATAGAATGGATTATTAAAATGGATAGGTTTTCAAACAGCATAAAATGAGAGCATGTAAATTCTTACAAAGGGAAATGGTATTCACTAAGACCCAGCATGGGCTCATTAAGATTAAGCTGTACCAGACTAACTTCATTTTCTTTTTGGGTAGGTTAACTACCACTGTTAAGAAGAGCTAATATTTCTTCAGTACTTATTTGATATTAGGCTCTCAGTTAAATGCTTTATATACATTTTAAAATTTAATCTTAAGTATTATTTCCCCTCATTTTATAGATGAAGTAACAGAGGTTTAGAGCAGTAAATAGCTCAAGATCACAAAGCTAGAACTAGGGAACAAGAATTTAAGCATAGGTAGTCACGTTATAGGCAGTGCTATAATGCCGTTAAAGAGTACAGGATGAGTATATCCCAAGAATGCTATTGAAATGGTACACCTGGATTATGTTAATGGCGACAAGATAGAAAAGGATGAATTAGCTGATGGTGCACTTGGGGTGATCCATAAATGATAGAATGATCATTTTCAAAGAGCATTGATTAATGTGTCATCGTATATTAAGAGAGAAATCTCCAGTGATCTTATTCCAGAATCCCATCCTTGACCTATTGTTGGTTGACATTTTTATGAACAACTTGGCTAAATAAATAAATGGCATCATATCAAAATATGTGGATGACCTGAAATCTGATTGGCTAGTATCTGATGACAGAATTGGACCCCCCAAAGATCTTAGCACAGGTTCAATAAAACAAGAGGCAGTATATTAGGACTAAATATAAAATCTCTCACTTAGGTTTTTAAAAATCTACCCAATAATACATGGAGAAAAACAGAAGAGCTAACAACAGTTCATGAATAGCTTCTCCTCATGTGCCAGAGCCGTGGTATCACAGCCCCAGGAAAAGGGATCTCACCAAAGCAAAAAGTTCAGATAAGGAAGCTTAAGATTCGATCACTGAACTGACTCTTTATGGAAAGTCCCCCAAAACAGGTAGAAAAACAGTGCTAAGAGTTAAGTCCAGAGAGTTACACAGGGGAAAATATTAGATAACAAGCAAACAGCAAGTTTAGTAATTGTGAGAATTTGAAGCAGGAGAGGGAGAAAGATTTCAGAAAAGTCCAACTATTTTATGCTCATTTTTTCTTATATATACACCCTTTATTTTCCTCTCCTCTCTTACATGTGTAGTGTAATAGTGGAAGGCCTTCAATTACTGAGGGCTTTGATTATTTTCTTTACCTGTGTTGTAAGCAGGCCTTCAGGTGGCTTTTGTAGCAAATGTTTCTTGATTTATTACTTTAACATTTAAAAAATAAAATTTTTAGTTTTTTAAAAAAATCTTTTCACATGTGAACTATTTTAAATGATTTTAGGCTTGAATATGCATGTGTCCCTCGATGTTAAGGGAAGCTCATTTTCAGACTATGGCAGCTGTGCTAAAGCTTCTTTTTATTTAGTTCCTGGTAGGTGTTTGGAGAAGTATGTATAGCAGCTCTAAGGAGCTTTGAATCTTGTGAAAAATACATTTGATAGAAATATGAGTAAAGAGTATGATGTGGCTAGCAAAAAAGCTAAGGTGATATGATACTATGTTCATAAAATTGTATATATAGTAAGAAGGAGCTAATCATCTCTCTCTCCAAGGAACTAATCATCTCTCTCTCTCTCTCTATATATATACACACACACACACACACACACACACACACACACACATATATATACATATATATATATATATATATACCTAAACCCACACACAGATTAATACCTAGTTCTGACATTTTAAGAGGATGAATAGAAATACCCCTGTATTTCCAGAGGTGACCTGGGTGATGAATAGATTTGAAATCATGTAATGTGAGACACTCTTGAAGATATCGGGATTTTTTCCTGGAGAAGATATTAGTCACTATTTATCAAACTGTAAAAGTGATTGGAGTAATAATAGGTTGTAAGAGCAAATGGAAAAATCAGATCTTTATCACTTTACAGAGTAGTGTAGTGGCTGAAAGCACAGGTTCTAGAGGTAGACTGTCTGGATATATATAGCCCAGTTCCACAACTTACTAGTTGTTGACATGGAAGCAACCTAAATGTCCATCGACAGAGGAGTGGATAAAGAAGACGTAGTATATATATACAGTGGAATATTACTCAGCCATTAAAAAGAATGAAATCATGCCATTTGCAGCAACATGGATGGACCCAGAGATCGTCATACTGAGTGAAGTAAGTCAGACAAAGACAAATATCATATGATATTGCTTATATGTGGAATCTAAAAAAAAAAGGTACAAATGAACTTATTTACAAAACAGAAATAGAGTCACAGATGTAGAAAACAAACTTATGGTTACCAGAGGGGAAATGGGGGGGGGAGGGATTAGTTGGGAGATTGGGATTGACATATACACACTACTACATATAAAATAGATAACTAATAAGGACCTACTGTATAGCACGGGGAACTCTACTCAATACTCTGTAATGGCCTATATGGGAAAAGAATCTAAAAAAGAGTGGATATATGTATATGTATAACTGATTCACTTTGCTGTACACCTGAAACTAACACAACATTGTAAATCAGCTATACTCCAATAAAAATTAAAAAAGAAAAACTTACTCAGGTTACTTAACTGCTCTGTGTAGTAGTTTTCCCATCTGTATAATGGTCAAGATACAGCTGACCCTTGAACAACTTGGGTTTGCACCACATGGGTCCACTTGTACTTGGATTTTTTCCATCCGTAAATACTACAGTAGTACGTGGTCTGTGGCTGGTTGAATCTGTGGATGTGGAGGAAGTGTGGATATGGAGGGCCACTGTAAGTTAAATGTGGATTAACCACCACATTGTTCAAGGGTCAGCTGTAATAGTATGCACATCATTAGGATTAAATGAATGAAACACAGACAATATTCGCTGGTACATGTCAAGTACTTGATACATTCTAGTTACTAATAAAGCACAATAGAAATTTTCTTCTTGTTGGATAACATAAACTAAAGATTAGACTTTTGATGATGGTTCAGTCAGGAAAGAGAGTGATGGGGAAGGAAAGAATGGCAATGGTCAGGTTTGAGAATTTTAGTTTCCTTGTGCTTATCATGGAATAAATCTGGCTGAAGAAAAATGGATCCTAATTACTAAAGTTAGGATATCTTCAACTATCTAGTGAGGTCGCATACCTCAGCAAAATCAAACACAAACTGATTACTATTTGTTTTTTAAAAATTGGATTGTCAAGAAGATAAGTAATTTCTCAGGCCTGGGCAAACTTCTTGAGCTTTGTATAAAGAGGCAGGACAATAAAACCTGTTGAGAATATCCTATTAAAATTTCTATGAAAGTTACCTCTCACTTTACTATGAGCAGAGGTGGCTCATTGGAATAAATTATAGTACCTGTGGATTATCTGAAATAAGGAAAACATGTATATACAAATGAAAATGCTCCTATCATAAAATAAATTTTATTATATCTCTTGGCAATTGACATTTTATGTCCCCTGTGCGTTCTGCCTTAGATCTTCCCCCCAAATGACAAATTTTAGAAATAGAAGCCTTTTATTTGACAAAGGAGAGAGCTGGACAGCAGTTAACAATTGTCTATACTTGGACTTTTTTTTTTTTTTTTTTTTTAAAGATTTTTTTGATGTGGACCATTGTTAAAGTCTTTATTGAATTTGTTACAATACTGCTTCTGTTTTATGTTTTGGTTTTTTGGCCACAAGGCATGTGGGATCTTAGCTCCCCGACCAGGGACTGAACCAGCACCCCCTGCATTGAAAGGTGAAGTATCAACCACTGGACCGCCAGGGAAGTCCCTATACTTGGACTTTTAATAAGGTTTCATGTTAAAACAAGGACACCAATTTGAATAATAATGGGTTTCAATTGTATCCTGGATATTTTGTCAGGCTAGAAACTCTGGGTCCCAGAGGCTCCTGATTCCTTCGTTCCTTCTGCGATTTTTTCTTAAACATCTGCTATGTCCCAAGCTCTTTTCCAAGCCCTCAGAAAAGAACAGGAACAAGGTAGACAATGTCAGCGCACTCATAGAGCTTACCTTCTAGTGAGGAGACACAACAAATAAACAAGAAAAATTCCAGAGAGTGATAAGTATTAGAAGAGAATCAAATAGGACAGAAAGATAGGGAAAGACTAGATGTCTACTTTGTACTGGGTGTCCAGGGAGGCTTCCCTAAGGAGCTGACATCTCAAATGAGACACAAATGACAATAAGCATCCAGAACCGTGAGGAGCAAGAAAGAAAATCATTCCAAGGAAAGGGAACAGCTAGTACAAAGATCCCAAGGGCAGAGGGGAGGCCAACTTGGCTGAACTTGATCAGGATAGATAATACTTATGGGAAGTTCAGAGATGCAGAATCCAGGTCATTTATGACATGGTAGGACAAGGTAAGAAAATTGAGACTTTGACTAAGATCAGAAGCCAGGCATTTGGTGGGTTTTAAACAGAGGAGTGACATGATCTGACATGATCTGATTATGTTTTAAATAAATTGCTCTTGCTGTTACATGGTGTTTAGGTTATAGAAAGCGAGAGTGCAAGCAAGGAGACCAACTGGAATGTTATGGCAATATTCCAGACAAGAAATGGAAATGACTTAGAGGGAAGTAGTAGTAATGGACATAAAGATAGTCATTTTGGGGGAAACTTTGGGAGTTAGAGGTGAGAGAACTTGTGGTTAGATTGGGGAGAGAGAGAGAGTGCTAAATTACGGAGCTCTTCTAAGTTTTTGGCCTGAGAAAATTAGTAGAAGTGCCATTTTCTGATATTTGCAATCTTGGGGAAGAAATGGATTTGGATGGAGAAATAAAAAGTTCTTTTTATAGACAAATTAAGCTTTAGATGCCTATTAGCCATTCAAGAAGAGCGGAGACGTATGAAGCTGGATATTTGAATCTAAGTTTCAGAGAAGAGGTGACAAATGGAAGATATTGATTTGAAAGCTTAGACTACCTGAAGCCATGAAAATGAGTGATACTACTTGAAAGAATAGGGCCAGCCAAGTTACGGAGCAAATGGGTACTCTAACATTTAGAGATTGGGTAGAAGAAGAGGAGAAGCCAGAATACAAGACTGAGAAGGATCAATCAGTGATTTAGGAGGAAAAGCAAGAGAAATACTAACCAGGAGGCCAAGAGAAGAAATCATTTCAAGGAGGAGGAAGTGGTCAAATGTGTTGAATGCTGCTGAGAAATGAATTAAGATAAGAACAAATCAGAGACCATTGGATTTGGCAGTCCCAGTGGAATGGTGGATCCCAAAGCTCAGTTAGAATAAACTGATGTGTGAACATGAAATGAGAAAAGAAAGAGAGCAACTACTGACAGGAGAAAGTACCTCTCGATGTTGTAATCATTAGAGGCCCCTGAAATGGAAAAGGCCCACTTACGATATGGGAAAACCTCAAAGAAAAGTTTACAATTAAAATGAGGGATTTGTGCGTCTGTTTGTGAGTTGGACCAGATGACCTTGGAAATATCTATCATGCAATGATGTTCTAGGATTTTTTTTTTTTATTCTACAGTATTTATTTGATTGCCCTCTTGCTTGCCTAAATTGTCAATGCAGTGTCCACAACCTGATCCCTCTGCAACCTTGTCAAGGATAGATAAATTATTTTCATTAGACTTTATAAAATACTGGAAATAGCTCTTGAATTTTTATTACTTTCTCAGTAGACTCTAGGTTGGAAAAAATTGGTCTCATTCAACTGTCTCATAATGTAGATAAGGCAGTTAAGGCTCTGAGATGTGAAATGATTAGTCAAATATAAAATTCAAAGATAATAGCAAAGCTAGGACTAGAACCCAAGTCTCCTAGTTTCATTTCTCATCATCTTATTACTTCTCCATTTTTGGTTTATAGCTTTCTAATTTTATAAACTATCCACTTACAAAAAGAACTTTCAAGGTTGTATTGTTTAAAATAGCAAAATAAAAAGCAACCAAAAAACAAGGAACACAAAATTCTCAGCATCAGAGAACTGAAGTTCCTTCTTTGGGAAGGAGCTGGGGCATTTAATCCCCCAGCGGCTGGAGGATTGGCAGCTGATGTCTGTCAGCCGAGCCCTTCCCTTGGGGTGGCTGCAGCAGCAAACTATCATAAGATGAAAGTGGCAAACCAGCATCAAGCATAAGTGAGATGGAAGGCACAAGTAAGCTGCATTGCACCTCTCCCTCAGCATGAACCTATGGTCACATGAGGGGGCCCTGATAATGAGCTCACGGAGGAGGAAAAAGCCCAACAGATGGTTCAGAGACAGGTCATCCTGATATGAAGTGCAAGCTGAAAATGGACTGCTGTTGCACTATAGCCTCACTCAAGGGTGTCTCCAAAAGAAAGCTGTGAAGGAAAATCCTTCCAATGGGCAGACCTTCAGGCATTGCATCTGGTCATCCACCTTGCATGGAAAGAATGGTGGATCAAAGTAAAGTATACCTGTTTATGAGCGGAGGAAAATGATTGAGCTGGTTGTTCAGAAACCTGGAAAAAGAAAAATTAAAAGACTGGTGACAAGAGTGTTTGGGGAAGCTGTATGTGGGGGCCTGTGGGAATGAGGCGCACAGGCACACAGGGAATGTATCACGGGTTAATGTTCTCTAGAGTGTATCCTTCCCTCCATCATCCTTCATAGAAGAGGCACTAAACCACCAAAAATACAGAATGGTATGGAAAATTGCTGTCACCTAGCCTCTGTCATCAGCCATCCCAGTGCTGATATAATGGTCACGTAAACAGAGAAGCCACAGTGGCAAGGATGGAGGTTATGCATGGACTCAACAGCATGACTTCCACTCACCAAGGCTAATCTAGCTACTGCCATTGCCAAACATCCCAGCAACAGAGATCAATGCTAAGTCCTCATATAGCATAATCCTCAAGGATACCAACAAGCTACTTGGTGACAAATTGACCACTCTGAACTCCTTCCACTCTGCAGGGGGAAGCAATTCATCTTGGCTGGAATCAACACATATTCCAGGTATAGGTTTGCATTTGCCAACCACAGGACCTCAGACACCGCAGCTATTCAAAGGCTTACAGAGTGTCTGATCCACTAACATAGGACCTTGTACAACATTGCATCGGTCTAAGGGACCACTTGACAACAAAGAGATAGGGCAGTGAACATAGGACCTTGAGATCCACTGATGTGATCACATACTGCACCATCCAGAAGTTGCCAGTGATAGAAAGGGTGATAGAATAGCCTTTTGAAAGTATAATGGAGGTACCAGCTTGGATATGAGACTCTACAAGAATGGGGGGCTTATGCTCTAGTACCTAGTTACACACTAAAACAATGTCTATTGTATGATGCTATGTTCCCAATAGGTAGAATGTATGGGTCTGGGACCTAAGAGAATGAAGTAGTATCCCTGCTAACTATCCCTCCAAGTGACCAACCTGTAGAATTTGTGCTTCCCATCTCTACAACTCTAGACAATGTGGGTCTAAAGGTTCTACCCCCCAGATTGGGAAATGTTCCATCAAAAGACATAACAAGACTCCCATTAAATATTAAGTTAAAACTACTACTGTCACTTTGGGGTCCTCATGACAAGAGGAAAGCAAAGAAAGTAGTACACAAAGAAAGGTGTCACCATCCTGGCATCAGGTGGAGGTAGAACAGTTCCTTCACAATAAGGGCCAGAAGGACTATGTTTGGTACCCACCAGTCCACTGGGAAATCTCTTGATGTCCTACATTGCCCAATTGTGACAAAGATTGGGCAAGTACAATAGCCACGGACTGAGAAAGTCATGATGACTGGGCTCAGACCCATGAGGGATGAGGATCTGGGTCACCCTACCAGGTAAGCCACCTAGATCAGCAGAGATGTTAGCCAAGAGTGAGTGGAATCTAGATTAAATAGTAGAGGAAGGATACAATGAGCACTTAATAAAAGATAAAAGTGAATTCAAGTGTCACAGGAGACAGACTTCAGCAAATACTATTTTAAGTCACCCAGATTCCCCCTTCAGGACTGAGGAATCAGTTGCTGGTAGCATTGACAACTTATGGCTCTCAGCTGAATTTCTATCTGTCAATTACCCTAAGCTGAAAAGAGCAGTTTTGCCCAAAGTCACACCTACTCCCGGGGCACAGTTCCCACTCAATTATTGGATGATAAGAGTATTTGAAGACTCAACCCCTCTGCCTCAAGGAGGAACAACTCTGAAGGGCCATCCCAGCTCCAGAGCCGCCCAGGTCTTTTCTGCAACTTCACTGTGGTTCTACTCTTCCCTCAACCCAACCCTACTTCCTTTACTCGCCCATGTAAGGGTTGGTTCCAAGGCCACTCACCAATACAATTACTGCACACAATACAAATCTTTCTTAGAATCTATTTCTCAGGGACAGCTAGTTCAAAAAGCATATGGCATGCATGCCCATGTGAGATAATATTTGTTAGTCATGAGAATGATATTGTAGAATATTTCATGATATTGAGAAAATTAGATTAGGGCAATTGTGAAATGTTTGATCCCACTTTCATAAATGTATACAAATATATGTAAATATATCCTGAAAAGAAGCAGAAAGCAGCAAAACATTAACAGTGGCTGTCTTTGGGTACTAGGCTTGTAGTGTTTTTCTACATTTTTAATAATCAACACTAGATAGTTATTTTCAATCAGGTAAAATATTTAGTAATAAACTTGAGTGTATAATATACTATAAACGTAGAGAAGTATGTATGAAGCAGAAGGAAGTAGAGACAATAAACACAGAGTCCAATATAATTACTGTTTCTTCCAGATGACCCTCGATTTAAGAATGAAAAACAATTTACCTCTCTTCCCTAATTCATCCACTGGCTTAACTGAAGTTACCCTGTGAGGTGGACAAATAGGAAACTAACATCTAGGAGTGGGATTGCTGAGTGATATTGTTACCCTATGTTTAACCTTTTGAGGAACTGCCAAACTGTTTTTCAAAGTAGCTGCACCACTTTACAGTCAACAGTTATTATAAACCACATTATTTTTCCACCCTAGTCCAAGCAGGTTTCCCTTATCATCTGAAATATTCTCCAGATGCAGATTAGTCATTTCTCTTAGATGGGTCTGTGCAGGGTCCCTACCAAGAGAAAGACTTCGAAAAGTCAAAAGAATTTTGTTGGTTCCCAAGGCATCCTACATATGGGAAGAATGAGTCAAACGTATTAGTTTTCTTCAAGACCGACACTCAGCTCCTAGTGTATCCCCTCACTATTCCTGTTTAGCCATTTAAGGTGTGCATTCATTAGCCAACCCACTCAAGCATCACTCCATTAAAGGTGGGGACATTCTCATTGTTTTGTCTATCCCTAAGATCCCCTCAAAGAAAGAAGCCTCGTTACTATCCATTCAGTTGTTTTACCTTGCACAGGAAGCCAAATTTTAATTAAAATCAGGAATTGTAAAAGTTGTTATTCAGTAGAAGATTGTTTTGCTTGCTTTTTTAAAAATTACGCTGCGCAAATTTTATAAACAGGTGATACTTGCTTTTCCTTTCTCCTCTCCCAAGGCTAGATCATTCCAAAATTTGTTAGGAAATTTGCCATATACTATGGTAGAACATCAAATTCAACCCCCAGGTTCTTGGCAGCAACTCGTATCTGATAAAAGGAAGTCTACAGTTCTTAAAAACCTTTTCTGGTACAAAAATTTAAATGGGGAAGTTATGATTTACACAAGTGGCATCAAGGAGCCCAACGGTCACAATGTCTTCTAACAGTTTCAGAGAAAAAGCAGAAGTGTTCTTCAAGTGGGTGTTACTTGATCAACTCTCAATAAAAACCCAATGAATCACATCAAAATATTTTTTCTGTGAAGTTTTTTTTGAGGAGGTTAATCAAATGTAGTTCAAGAGAGATGCGGCTGCGTTCAATGTGATTATGAAGTTTACTAATTTGATGTGGTATAAAACATTAATAATGTCTGTGTGTATATATTTTGAAATAATCTATATCCCTTCCAAGTGACTGAATACATTATAAACTAATGTTTTTGTTATTTTAATTAGGAGGTGGCAAATTAACTGGCAAAAGACCCACCATCCCTTGTCAGATCTTGAATTATTAGAAATAAGTGAGGTTTCCAGAAATGTATCATTCACATTAATGCAACTACCCTGTATCCAGCTTTCTGGTGCTCTATCTGCATAGGCGAAATCCTTAATCTCTTAGAGACATGGGTAGGTTACATACTACGTATTTACACATTATTACATTTATGTGTTGCATATTATATAATTCTTGGCCAGTAGTTAAAATCCTAGCTGAACATCACAGTTACCTGGAGAAGTTATTCGTAAGCCGTATTTTGCCATGAGTATTATAGAAGTAGTATTTTTCATTTATTTCTGATACATATTTTTACTTTGCTCAAATTTTGAAAGCTACAAAAGGTTATGCTGTGGTAAAATCTCTCTCTCACTCCTATCTGTCAACCACCCAGTTCTCTGCAGAGGCAAAACCAGCATTATTGGCTTTCTGTATTAACTTCCAGAGATATTTCACACATATATAGGCAAATATGTTATGTTCATCCTTTTTAACAGCACTGGTAACAAATGATACACACTCTTTGCATGTTTCACTTGATAAAACATCTTGAAGATGAGCCTATATCCTCACACAAAGAAGTTCCTCATTCTTTTTTGCATATGCATTGTATATTATTGTATGGATGCACTGTAAGTTGTTTAGTCTAGCTGGAAAATTTTAAAAATATTTGTTCCTGGGACCTCTCATAGATCTACAGAATCAAAATCTACAGGTCAGAGTCTGGAATATGTATTTTTAACAAGCTCCCCAAGTGTCTGTCATCCAGTCAGCCCAGCAGATTGGTTCTGGGGATTCACCATTCTATGTTACCTATTCTGAATATCACTATTTCCAGTCGAGCTTTTTACTGAGGCTAGAAAGCAGAGGTCATATTTTCTGGGAAGAGCCTGACTCACGGTAGTACATGTTTTTATTGTTTGGTTTATAAAACAGTATTTTCAGGAAAAAAATTTATTCCTATAGATTGCTGCCGGGATAGTTAAGTCACCTATTGATTTGCCCCATATCACACTCAGCTGAAATGATTCTCAGTGAACTCAACTTTTCTTCTGCTGCATAACTCCCTGCAGCACTTATGTTTCCCCTGATTCGGCGATTCTCTGAGGGAAGCAGGAGCACAGGAATAATGATGGCCACAGGTTTTGTAACATGGAAAGGCCACAGGTTTTGTAACATGGAAAGGCCACAGGTTTTGTAACATGGAAAGGCCACAGTGAAGACTCTGATCCAATTCCCAAGCAAAGTGCACCGCCCCCCCCCGCAACCGGTGGAGAAAAACTGATTTTGATTCTCCGAGAAGGCCACAAAAATCTCCTAGGTCATCACTATATTCATTCAGTCAAGAGAAAACGATTTATTATATTTTTATCAAACAGAAGAATCAAAGGCAAATGATAACATAGCTGTATCTTCACTCTTTTCCCCACCTCTTACAAGTATTTAACATGTTTTTGCCCCCGCCTGGTAGCTTGTGGTACAGGATAGTATGTCATTCAACAATATCTTCCCTAAAGGCCCTAACAATCTAATGTAGTAGTAATGAGTTTGGGTTTTTTGTCAATGTTTTGCGTAGGTATAGATTTAGAACCACACAACTTACCTAACAAAATGTAAAAGTAATTAAAACAAAAATATATACACAGGGCCATTTTGATTTGGGGCAAATGTAAAATGTTTGTGATAACATTGTATAAACCCCCTCTTTCCATCCATCCCTAAAATGAACCTTTCATTCTTTAATATTTGCTTCCCTTCTGATTTTATCAGGCTCATTATCAGTGGGAAGGCATAAACAAAATAGTTCATCAGCTGATTTTGCCTGGAGGCCTTGCAAGTAGATTTAGAGCCCTGGTGTAATTAATACATTGGTTTTGTCTGAGCAATTTGAAAAAATAAATCGATTGCTTAAAACAACTAAAATAAAAGATGTGACGTTCCTTACAGCTTTGGATGCTAATGCTTCATGGATTCTCAGCATCTTAATCAATGAAAATGACCTTTGAGATGGATTTTATGAAAGTAGGAAAGGAACTAACATGTACTGATTACATTCTACATAGATTACTTAAACTAACTACATAAGGTGTAATCACATGTCCCCATTTTATAGATGAAGAGATGGAGGCTCGAAAAGGTTAAATAACCTACCCAAATCACACATCTGGTGAATGACATAGCTAGGGCTGGAAATTAGATCTGATTCCATACATCATGCTTCTTCTACTAAAGCATGTTCACTATCTAGACAAATTATACAATTTAGAGACATATTTATAAGAAAAAAGTAGTCAACATATTTAGATTAAAACACCTATTCAGTATTTCACTATGAATCTCCAAATTGGATAATTGAGGTGATTCAGTTTCCTAGACAAGTATTTCTGTGGCTGAACCAATTGTGCTATCAGATCTTACAGGTCACAGAAGAGCGGCTATTCTAGATATAGTACTATACATATATTGCACGAGTTTAGTTTTAGCTATAACTGAGTATAACAGCTTCTTGAGGAAGCTTCCAAATGAAAAAGTGATTTGCATTTTTATTGTTAATGTGTAGTCCTACACTAAATGTAATCAAATATTTAAAAGTGTGTAGATTTAAATATTGGCTTTAAATATAGATCACTGACACACACTATCTAGTGCTTCTGTAACAACATCACACAGAAAGAAATCAACCTCAATAAGACTACATTTTTTTTTTTTTTTTAAAGAAGCCTGCTTACCTGTTCTGGACCTCTCTGAGTTCAGGAACGTTGATGTAAGGTTTACCTAAGTATCTATACTTAAAAAAACCTGGAGAAATTATAGAATATTAGACTTTTATAAAAACAAGAAAATAATTTGTTTTAAAAGGATTGAAACTACAGTATTTAATAAGAGTAATATATACTCTACCGCTAATCTAGTCACAAACATATTTATGCATATATGTGTATACATGCATGTGGTATGTGTATGTGTGTATATGTGTGTGCATGTATTACATGGTGGATATTGGTATCATATCACCTTCCAGCCCTTAGATAGGCCACGTCTGCACTTTGGTCTGTTTTGGATTCTTCTTCCATATTCTGCTTTATCCTCTTCCTAACATCTCACCTTCTTGTCCTAAATGGATGGGATTTTAGGACCCTTATTTTCATTACCTATTTAGCATTTATAAAATTATAAAGAGTATCTCTGAGTGTAGTGTTTTAATTTTTAAATATTTTAGTATACATAAGAAACACGCATGTACCCAACTCCAGGACCCATCAAATTTACTATTTTGCTTTACTTTCTTTGATTTTTAAATTACAAAACATAGCTATAGTTGATTTTGAAGCTCCCTTAAACCTTTTACTAATCCCATTTCCCTTTCTCTCTCTCCACATGATAACCATGACCCTGAATTTGGTGTCAGTCATTCTCAAGCATGTTTTAGTTTGCTTACTTAAAATGTTTATATATATAGACAATATACAGGACGCCAGTTAAACATGTCAGATTGAACATACACATTTATCTTCACCCCTTCCTGAAGCCCAACTGAAAATGCAACAAAGGCATAATCACACAAAGAGAACAAGTCGTGCTTTGCCCAGTTGAAGGCAAAGGTGGGAAGTATGTGGAAGGAGAGCTTTTATACCATCAAGATAGAAAAAAGAAATCTAAAATATCTGTCCCTTTTATCAGGAATGCAAAAACTTTGCCCGTTGACTTTTGCTTTTGTGTCACTGGTGAAAACTGAGTCACATGACCGTTACAAGCTGCAACAATCCTAGGACAGAAAGTATTTGCTTTTTCTAACCTTAAAGCAGAAGCAGGCCAGTGCATACGTGTTGACTAGCCAAACTACTGAGTTTGCCATAGGGTCCAAGAATCCTACTTGGCTGAGAGGAGAGATTGGAATTATCAGTTGGGTTCTAGGAGACTGCTACCTTACATAAGTTTCATAAAATGCAAAGTTCCTGCTTTGCTTATTAACACTGTCTTTAGCTCAGATTTCCCTTAAGGGTTCTCCTTGGAATAGGATTCAGTGGAATGTTTTTCAAGCTTATTTGACCATGGCATTACGTAGTCAAATAAGCTTACAAGATTAGAATTGACTTACTACATTGTTAAAATATATTTGTACAATATTAAGGTGTATGTAATTTCTCTCTGTTTCAAAATTCCTATTTCCAATGTATTCTTTGGCAGGAAGTTACTGCTCATTACTGATTTTTCTTTCTTTTTCAGTATGTAATTTTTAAATTTTATACAAAATTATAGCATCTCAGGCCTCAACTCTAATTCTGTTCTTTCATTCTAATTCCCTCAAGTAATATAAATCCAAAACATGATTTTATTGTCATTTGAGATTAAAATAATAGGACTTCATCTTCTTTCCTTCCGACTGTTATTGTTTGACATTTTAATTCTATTTTAATTTATCACAGTAACACATGTACATAGTTTATGAAATCAAATAGTCCTAAAATGTTTATAACAAAAACAGTGGTTCTATGCCTTATCTCTCTCCTCCTCCCAAGAGTCACTAATCTCATATTTATACATCTCTGTATTTATAAATAAAAAATATATATCTCTTTTCCTCCTTTTCTCCAACTCATTTTTATCTTCTATTTCAGAAAATTTCAAGCATGTGTAACAATAACAGGAATAATTGAATTAGCCCCCATGTAACCATCATCCAAACTTAACACATCAATTTATGGCTAAATCTTATTGCATTCAATCCTCACCTACTCTCTCTTCTCTAGGATTATTTATTTTTCCATTTAAATATTTTTCTTTGAAGTATAACACATATAGAAAACTGCAAGTATCAAAATGTATTGCTCTCTCAAATTCCACAAAGTGAACACACCCACGGAACCAGTACACACATCAAGAAACAGAACATTAGCAGCCCCCAGAGCCTCTCATTAGAGCCCCTCACTCATGCCTCTTTCTGGCTAATACCCCTCCAAGAGTAACCACTCTTCTAACAGCATAGATTCATTTCCATTTTTTTGTATGTTATGTAAATGAATTCACACAATATGTACTTTTTTTGTTCTGACTTTGCTCAGTATTACATTTCTTATATTCATCCCTATGGTTGTCTGTTTTAAGTTGTTCTTTCTCGTTACAGTTTAGTATTGGATTATGTAAATATACCACAGTTTATTTAGTCATCCTACTGTTTGTTGATGAACATTTCAGTCAGATCCGCTTTTTAGCTATTTCAAATAGCGTGGCTACAAACATACTAAAACATGGTTTTGTTGATCACATGCTTGCATTTTTGTTGGGGATATACCCAGGAGTGGAATTGCTGGTTCATAGAGTATGTATATTTTCAGCTATAGTATATACTTCCAAAGTTTTCCAAAGTTGATTTTCTTAATATCAATATATATCCCCACCAGCAGTGTGTGGGAGTACCAGTTATTCCACATTTTTGACAAAACTTGGTTTTTTCTGTGTTTCATTTTAGCCATTCTGGTGGGACTGTAGTGGTATCTCATTGCTTTTTAAATTTGAATTTCTCTGTAGACTAATGAAGTTGAACATCTTTTCATATTTGTGTTGGCCATTTGGATATCTTCTTCTGTGAAGTGTCTTGTCAAGTCCTTTGTCAGTTTTCCTTATTGACTTGTAGAAATTCTTTAAATGTTTTGAACATGAGTCCCTTTTCGGCCAAATCTCCTCCTACTATTTGGGTTGCCTTTTCAAACCCGTAATGGTATCTTTTGGTGAACAGAAGTTTTAAATTTTAAAATAGTAGCATTACTTTTTAAAATTTTGGCTAGTGTTTTCTATGTGCTGTTTAAGAAATCTTTGCCTATCTCACTGTCATAAAAATGCTCTTTTATGTTTAATTCTGAACTGTTTAACATTTCACATTTAAAACTGCAATCTAACCAGAAATAATAAACTAGCACAACTTATTGAAAAAAATTCCTTTCTCCATTGCACTGAAGTATCATATTTGTCATAAATCAGCTGACTATATGGATCTTTCTGAACTCACCTCTTTTCTGTAGGTTTGCTCTTATTCAAATACCAAGTTTTAGTCACTATAGCTTTATAATAGGTATTGGCATCTGTAGTGTAGGCTTTCTCCTTTTTAAAGATTGTCTTAGCTCTTTTGGCTTACAGCATTTCCATATTAACTTTAAATTAGCTTTTTAATTTTTAATTTTAATTTTAGCTTTTTAATTTTAGCTTTTTTAATTGTTTGAAAAAAAAAAGTAATAATAACCTGCTGGCATTTTTATTGGATTGAGTATATAGATTAATTTGGAGATGAACCACTTTACAGGATTGAGTCTTCTGACCCATGAACATCTTATATATAACCATTTACTTAGGTCTTATTTACTTTAAAAATATCTTGCATTTTTTTAGTGTCAATGTTTTGTACTTCTTGATTAGATTTATTTCTAGGTATTGTTGTTTTTGATACTATTGTAAATCATATACTCATAAAATTTTTATATTCTCTCTTTATGTGGATGGTGTACAGAAACACAACTGAAATTTGTATATTGACCTTGAGTCAGCAATCTTGTTAAATTTACTGATCATTTAGACTCTTCTAGCTTTTTTAGGTACACAATCATATTATCTATAAATTATAATAGATTTCTTTCTTTCCATCCTCTTTCCATTTTCTTTTCTCCCTCCTAATTTTCCTGGCTAGGACCTCCACTATAATGTTTTATAGAAGTGGTGGTAGCAGGCATCTTTGTCTTGTACCCAATTTCACAGGAAAAGTTTTCAATATTTCATAAATATCATATTAGTTACAGGTTTTTGTAGTTTTAAAAAATCACTTTAGGAAATTTTCTTTTATTTCCAGTTTGCTAAGATTTAAATCATGTATCACTAAACATATCTATCTAGATCAGAGGTCATAAGACTATGGTCCGTGGGCTGGTTGCCTCTTTTTATAAATAAAGTTTTACTGAAACACAGCCATGCCCATTCATTTGTGTTACCTATAACTTATTTTGCACTCCAGAGAGTTGAGTAGTTACAACAGAGATCCATATGTCTTTCAAGCTTAAAATATTAGCAATCTGGCTCTTTAAGAAAAACTGTCTCTCCCTGATCTAGATGCTCATATACTTTTACTCCTTTTTCTATTATGGAGAAAATCACTGATAAATTAGAATGGTAAACCAATCTGGCATATGTGGAATAATAACCCCGTTTGGTCATGGTTATCCCTTTTATATTTTGCTGGATTGGATTCACTAATTTTTATGTATTTAATTTTCCCTTTTTAACTGCAGTATAATTTTCATAGAGTGAAATGCATACATTTTAAGCACAAGTTTTGAGAAATGTATATACGCATGTAACCCACACACCTATCAAGATATAGAATATTTCTATCACCCCCAAATGTTCCCTCTTGTAACTCCCCAGTCAACTTTCACCCTCCCACACACCCCACTAGATACAGTCTGGTATTCTGAATTCCTTCATCACAAATTAGTTTTGTATGTTCAAGAACTTCATATAAATGATATCATAAAGTGTGTATTCATTTGTGTCTGGCTTATTTCACTCAGCATATTTTTTGAAGTTCGTCCATACTGTTGCATATATAAGTGGCTCATTCCTCTTTATTGCTGAGTTGTATTCCATTGAGTACACGTATCATTATTTGTTTATCCATTCCTGTATTGACAGATATTTGATTATTATGAAAAAGGCTGTTATGGACATTCTGGTAGGACTTTTTGTGTACATATATTTTCATTATTCTTAAGTAAATTTTAAAAAGTGGACTTGTTTTTTAGTATAGCTATGTATTTAACTTTATGAGAAACTGCCAGAAGTATTTTTTAGATGTACTATTTTATATTCGTACCAACAAAATATGAGTATTTCACATCCCTACCAACATTTGGGACAGTTGGTTTATTTAATTTTAGCTATTCTGGTGAATATGTAGTGGCACCTCATTGTGATTTCCATTTGCATCTCTGATGAGTAATGATATCGAGCATTTTCATCTCTTTATTGGACATTTACATGTACTATATTCAGAAGTGCCTGCTAAAGTCTTTTTGCTCAAGAAAAATTTTTTTTAAAGTTTTGTTCATAAAAAAGTGGGTTGTCTTTTTGTTCTTTAGTTAGAGGAATTCTTTACATATTCTGAACACAGGTCCTCTGTCAGAAGTTGTGGCTTGCTATTTAATTTCTTAATGGTGTTTTTTTTATTGAACAGAAGAGCCTTATTTTGATGAAGTCCAACTTATCAGTTTTTATTTTACTTTATAGTTAGCGCTTTTTTTGTCCTGTCAAAAAAATCTTTGGTTATCCGAAGGTTAGGTTTTTTCTTCTGTTTTCTTCTAGGAGTTTTAAAGTTTTAGAATTTGCATTTAGGTTTATTATCCATTTTGATCTTTTTTTGTATAGTGTGAGTCCAAGTTCATTTTTTTCCCATAAAGATATCCAATGATTTTAACACTATTAGTTGAAAAGACTATTCTTTCCCTCACTGAATTGCTTTGGCATCTTTGAAGAAAAGCAGTTGACTGTTAAAGTATGAATCTAAATCTGAGCTCTAATCACTTACACATTAGACTATTTGCTAATGATCTACAAGTCTCTGAGGCTCTATTCATTTTGCATCAATTGTCTTTCTGACTGATCTTCAGATTTGATCATTTCTGTTAATCTGTCTTCAAATTCCAAGATATTTTCTTCTTTGGTATCTAACTGCTTTTAAACCCATGCAGTGAGTTTTAAAATTTCAGATATTTTATTTTTCAGTTCTAAAATCTCCATTTAAAAAATAATTTCCATTTCTCTGTTAAGATTTCTTATTCATTCCTTTCGTTATGCTTATGTTTTGCTTTGTATCCTTGGAGATATCTGTCTTAACATCTCAGTCTGATAATATACAATCTCTGTCATTTCTGGGTATCTTTATTATTGATTGATTTTCTTCTTGGTTGAAGGCCACATTTTCCTTCTTCTTTACATGTCTGGTAATTTTTTATTGGATTCTGGAAAATTTTGTTCTCTTTTGTAAAGAGGGTTGAACTTTGTTATGGCAGGTAATTAATTTACTTGTGGGTCAGCTTGATAATTTAGAGGATTGTTTATAAGCTTTGGTATAGAAGGTCTAGTCAAGGGCTAGAATGGTCTACTTATTAGATTTGGCCTTTCTTGAGTGTCAATTGAATGCCTAGGGATTCACTGAGGTCTCTCCAATCTAACGAGGCAGAACCCCAAATCTCCCAGCCCTGAGCAAGCTCTGGAATCTCCCTTCAACTTATAGCTTTTCTTGGCCTTAGAGTCTTAACCTATGCTTGCACAGCTTCCTCTTTGGCCAAAGATTCAAGGGGACCAAATTCAGGTTTGCGAAGTTCCTTTTCTTTTTTTTTTTTTAAATAAATTTATCTATTTTTATTTATTTATTTTTGGCTGCGTTGGGTCTTCGTTGCCGCACACGGGCTTTCTCTAGTTGAGGCGAGCGGGGGCTACTCTTTGTTGCGGTGCGCGGGCTTATTGCAGTGGCTTCTCTTGTTGTGAAGCATGAGCTCTAGGCGCACGGGCTTCAGTGGTTGTGGTGCATGGGCTTCAGTAGTTGTGGCACGCGGGCTCTAGAGTGCAGGCTCAGTAGTTGTGGCTCACGGGCTCTAGAGCACAGACTCAGTAGTTGTGGCACACGGTCTCAGTAGTTGTGGCTCACGGGCTTAGTTGCTCCGCGGCATGTGGAATCTTCCCCGACCAGGGCTTGAACCCCTGTCCCCTGCATTGGCAGGCGGGTTCTTAACCACTGTGCTACCAGGAAAGCCCAAGTTCCTTCTCTTTGCAGCTCTTTCCTCTTCTCCGCACTTCATATTTCAGCCATCTCAGAAGCTGTTATTCATCTCCTTATTTTCTTAAAATTGTATTGGATTCAACTGTGATCCCTTTCTATTGCTTTTTTGTTTTTTAAGTGAAAATTGTTTCTTTGACTTTCAGAATGTAGAGGTAGGTCAGGATAATTTTTCTAGTGGTGTGTCTTTAAGATGCTCTTTTCGATTTCTTCTGGAATTAATAAAATATGTAACCTCTTATTTTTTAAAATCTGTTGCCTCTCTTCCTCCTTCCACCTTTATCTGGAACTTCTCTTTCCTCTTCCCCACTGTTCCTGTCTTGCTCAATTTGATTTCTATTCCAAGAAGTTTCTCCTAAGTGTGAGTTTGTCCTAATAAAGGGCTTAGTTCTTTTGGTTTTAAGAGGTCTTGGGGCCATACGAGTCTAACATTTCAAGCTTATAGTGACTCCTTTACCCACTTCAGTGCACTGAATTCTGTTTCAGATTCTGTTCTCAAAATGTCCCCTTCTAGTGAGTACCTGTTTGTGAGTTTGAGGGTCTCCTATTCTCAGGGACACCCTGATGCCTTCCCTTAGTTTTCTCTTTCACAGATGCTGATGGATCTTATAGCTGTGAGTTATTTGCCAACACTTGTTCATATTTTAGGTTCATGGGAATACTTTATCACTTAGTTTTGTCGTAGATGTTGTGCTCGGGTTTTTGCTTTTGTTATCCTATTTACTCGTATGTTTTATGATTTAGGGAAGTTCACTGCCAACACAATCAGCCTAGAATTCTCCTTTATTTATTTCTTAATCATATAAATGAATATTTATATTCATTTATATTATATTCATTTATAGTCATGCAAAAATGGAAGATATACTTCAATTCATGCACTGCTTAAACTTTAGAAGCACTAATATAGTATTGGGTAATGAAAAAAATCCTATCAGGATTAAGGGACAGAATTGTTTAGTTAAATGTTGACCAAAAATTCTAAATGCACATTCTATAACAGGATTGGAGTGTGTGTGTAGTAAAGAATCAACTTTACCCAAAGAGAGTTCTGGCCTTCGCCCTCAGCGACTGGGAGATCTCTAGGCCACTGGAATATCTTACTTGATAGGAGTGTCTTTGTTTGCCTGAGGGCTTTTGCCACTGAACAGTCTAGCAATGTGATTTATGATAGGGGTTTTAAAACTTGCCATATCAGTTCAAACTTCTGGAGGAACAGAAGACTAAAGGTATTAGCCAGAACCTCCAGGGGTGGCTGGAACATAGAGGTCAGTCACATGGGCAGTAAGTGATCAATCCCCAATAAAAACTCTGGTCACCAAAGGCTCAGATGAGCTTTCCTGTTTGGCAATACTATGTGTGTTATCACAAATGGAGGGTGATGTGTCCCTGAAGCTGACGGAAGCTTCATGTTTGGAACCTTTTCAGACCTTGACCTATACCTCTGTCCCTTTGGCTGACTTTGATTTGTATTCCTTTGCTTTAGTAAAACTGTAATCATAAATATGGTGCTTTCCTGAGTTCTGTGAGTTGTTCTACAGAATTATCAAAACTAAGGGGATAGTGGGAATCCCTGACTTTGTCGCCTGCTGGTTGTAAGTGAGGTTGGCTTGAGGACTCCCAAACTCATGGCTGGTGTCTAAAGTGAGAGTATTCTTGTGGAGGACTGTGGCCTTTACCCATGAAGTTTGGCCCAACTTTCTGGTAGGAAGAATCATGGTTTTTGGTGAAAAAGGTTGGGTATCAATATATTACACAAATAAACACAGATTCATTATGGAGTAACACAAACTAAGAAAGTATATGCTAAAAGGGCATACAATTATTGGAAATGGAAATATTGGACAATGAGAGAGAATCAAAAAGACATGAGAATCAAACATACATATGCTAGTTTTATGGCATTATTGCTATGATTCTAGAATGCTTAAATTATTTCTTGCTAGTCATCCCCAAATCATTCATGATGCATCTCTAACAATAAAGATCAGTAGGAAAATGGGAATCAAACGACAATCCACAGCTACCCTAATGCAGATCTAAGGGAAATGAGAGGGTCATTGGTTCACTAATTACATAACTGTCTAGAAGAGTACCAGAGAGAAAAGGATAACCAGGGAGACAGGTCCTCTCTAGCTCTGTTTAGCATATGGAGAAAAGATAGCAGAAAGTACAAAAGAAAAAGGATATATATCCTGTAGCCATGCATCTTAAGTTTTAATCAACTCACAAGTAATCATAGATAGTCTTTTTCTTGGTACACTGAGTTATGTTTTCTTCTAAATAGAGTTCTCTTTTCTCTCTTTGGCAAATGTGGTAGGCCATGCCAGACATATTGTACTGAACACTCAAGTAGGCTCAATGACATAGTAAGAACAACAACATGAAAGTATATATTATGGCACAGCAGATTTCTTATATGAAAATAATGTGCTTTCTACCCAGCCTGAGTAGTACAAAAGACCACAACCAATGGCTCTGTGTCCACCAGCCTGGCAGATTTTATATTTCATTTTGGGCCATACTAATCACCAAACTTAATGTACGCCCTCATGAAAAATAGCAGGAGGTACTACACTAGAAAGGCATGACTACTCATTTGCATTCCTTATCGCATATAATTTTGCACTTTATTTCATATAATTTCGCTGGTTTGGTAATTTACAAAGTGAAAGTCACCTTGGACTAGGTCCAGTTGTCATTATTATGAATATTATCAATATTTGAACTTAGAACACGTATTCTGGTCTAGAGCTGTGTGTTGTTACCAATAAAGTTAATGGCTGTGGGTGCAGAGTATGACTGTATGATCTTCAGGACGTTCTATTTGCTATAATATACTGCATATAACATGTAGTTTACCTTCCTACCACATCTGAGATTGTTTCAGTTTCTAGTTTAGGACTGATTATTTTCTGCAACCTAAAGGAATTGGGATAGGTACAGGGTTAGAAAGAAAGGAAATGGGAAGCAAGGAAGAACAGTAAGAGATAAGGCAGTAATATCCAGTCTTTATTAGAATTCTTCTAATATTTTGTTAAATGTGCTATTCCAGGATTCAATCTACCTAACTGGGGGATGTAAACTGTTCCTGAGTGGAGGGAAGAAGCTAAGCTCCACAATTCACTGAGTGGTCCTGAAACCTTCATTTCCCTCACAGAGAGTCATACCCATATTCAATTGCCCATCTCATCCATTTCCCCCAGCAGCCGTATCTGTCACTGCCAGTATGAAGAATGCAAAAATAAGGACACTCACTCAGTTTGTAACTCTTGAGATTTGGTCTTATTACTGAGCTTTATTAGAATTTTATTGGTTTACTAGAATGTTGGTACAAAATTAGGCACTATTTCTATTGGATTTTCTATTCTGCTGAGAATCTTATAATTCTAATATTTCAACTGAGGAGATTCACTTGAGAACTAACAACCATGATAGGTTCAGCCTCTGAATATTTTCAGAGACACGTATTTCCTTACTTCTTTGTGAGGAAAACCTACAAAAAGTTATTCTCTGTGTTGAGTTAATATTTGCCTTTTCAAAACTTCCCTCTGGAACAATGCATAATAGATCTACTTCCTTTTCCAGAGGGCCAGATTTAAATATATAAAGACAGTTATATACTCTTTTTTCTCAGGCATCATAAACGTTTCCAATAACTTTATATGTTCCTTGGAATACTTCTAGGATTCCACAAACATCATCCCGGCAATTTCATCAACTGGTAATTGAGGCCCAGACCAGTTGATAAGGGAACACTCTACCATAAATGCCAGTTAGTAAATGTAGGAGGAATAACAGAATTAGTAAAACTTCATTTTACAAACTTTAGCTAATTTATCAATCCAGACAAGGTTTATCAAGGTTAAAATCATTAGGTAAATGGTTGATGGGAACCTGGACATTAATTCGGTGCCAAACTAATATCACACAGAATATGTTCTAGTCACAAGAAGTTAAATAAAATTATACAATAGAGAGTTCAGACTGCCATCACTCCAGTGCAGCTCAATTTTAGCAAATTAATTGTAGATGAACTAGAAGTTCCATGTCTTCTGATGTGACACAACAAGCATGAAGTATACAATATCACCTATGATATTCTATCCATAGTGTTTTACTTGAATCCATCAAGCCTTTAAAATCACTCACACAGGGGTTAGAGTAAAAGAGGATGTAACCAGACAAATCCAAAAAGGTGGAACATTCTGGAGGTCAACTGGCCTTCAGTCTTCAATGGTCATAAAAAAAGGGACTACTCTAGATTTTAAAAGACATAAGAGATACATATATATTTCAAAGATACGTACTAAGATGTTAATAGTGTCAATCACTGGATGGTGGGATGTGAGATTCTTTTCTTTGTCTTTGTATTCTCTATATTTATACAGTGAATCAATTGGGTATTCTCTCTATAATAACGAAACATCATTTAAAAAATTGATCAACCTGGCTAAATGATTTGTTCAATCCATGTGAGTTGATTTCTAGACTCCTGCCATACTTATCCTCCCGTGGGTGAACTCTTATTAGCTATTATCCTTTTTGAAATATGATACCCATTATTTGGCAATATGCCTCAGATGTAATCATATGGGTACAAGGTAGGAATAAATGTAACCAATGAGGTACAAGACCTATACTGTGAAAACTGTAAAAACTGATTAAGAAAATTGAACACAATATAAATAAATGAAAAGATATCCTGTGTTCATGGATTGGTGAGTTAATATTTTTAAATGCCAATACTACTTAAAGCAATCTACAGATTTAATGCAATCCCTATCAAAATATCCATGACATTTTTCACAGAACTGGAACAAATACTCCTAAGATTTGTGTGGAATCACAAAAGACTCCAAATAGTCAAAGCAATCTTGAGAAAAAAGAACAAAGCTGGAGGGATCACACTCAGTGACTTCAGACTATACTACAAACCTACAATAATCAAAACAGTATGGCACTGGCACAAAAACAGACACATAGATCAATGGAAGAGAGAGCCCAGAAATAAATTCATGCACATATGGTCAACTAATCTATGACACAGGAGGCAAGAATATACAATGAGGAAAAGACAGCCTCTTCAATTATTGGTGTTGAGAAAACTGGACAGCTACATTTAAAAGAATGAAATTAGAACATTTCCTCATAACATACACAAAAATAAACTCAAAATGGATTGAAAACTTAAATGTAAGACCTGAAACCATAAAACTAGAAGAAAACATAGGGAGTACACACTTTGACATAGTTCTTAGCAATATCTTCTTGGATGTGTCTCCTCAGGCAAGGGAAACAAAAGCAAAAATAAACAAATGGGACCTAATCAAACTCAAATGCTTTTGCACAGCAAAGGAAACCATCAACAAAATGAAATGGCAACCTACTGAATGGGAGAAGATATTTGCAAATGATATGTCTGATGAGGGGTTAATATCCAAAATATACAAAGAACTCATACAACTCAATATCAAAAAAACAAACAACCCAGTTAAAAAATGGGCAGAAGAACTAAATAGGCATTTTCCCAAAGAAGACATACAGATGGCCAACAGGTACATGATAATTTGCTCAACATCACTAATCATCAGAGAAATGAAAATCTAAACCACAATGAGCTATCACCTTACAGCTGCCAGAATGGCTATCATCAAAAAACAACAAATGAAAATGTTGGCAAGGATGTGGAGAAAAAGGAACCCTAGTACACTGTTGGTAGGAATGTGAGTTGGTACAGCCACCATGGAAATCAGTATGAAGTTTCCTCAAAAACTTAAAAATAGAACTACCATATGATCCAGGAATTCTACTCCTGTGTATATATCTGAAGAAAATGAAAACATTAATTTGAAAAGATACATGTACCCCAACCTTCAGAGCAACTTATTTACAATAGCAAGATGTGGAAGCAACCTTAGTGTCCACCAAGAGATGAATGAATAAAGAAAATATGGTATAATATACAATGGAATACTACTCAAGCCATCAAAAAGAATGAAATATTGCCATTTGTCTTCACCTGACAATAATTATACCACTGTATTTCTATTTTTCTTATACTGTGAATTCTTTCATTAACTCACCAACATTGGATCCTTTGAATGTTTAGGACAAGTAGAACCAGGAAAGCACCCACTTGAATATAGTAACCCCAAGACTTCAGGGTAAAATTTAGGAGTCTTACACGTGCACTGACATTCTATGAAAATACACAAAAGTTAATGAGTCACCTGGATGACTGAACGCTCTGAGGAACTCCTTAGGGTCACACAATTTGCTCTGTGTGGGGTTAATATACTCACAATTAGTTAGTGGAATCACGATACTCAAGATGAAGGAGGGAAAATAAACCTCAGAATTTTTCAGAGTATCCATTAAAATGCAGAAATAAATGGTTTTCTGTGTGAGAGGTACAATGACAGAGAATATTAAGTTTTAAAATAATTGATGCTCCTCCAAATGCCAAATAATTAGCTCAAGAACAGAAAAATACAGAGAAGCTGAATTACTTCAAAGTAAAACATTTTCTTAGAGTTTTACATTAGATATTTTACTAATCTAAATGAAATTGTTAATTTTGCTGTCTATTAATTAGGATTCTTTCCACTGCAAGTTACAGAAACTCAAGTTATTTAAACAATAATGAAATGTATTGACTCACATAACTGGAAATCCAGAAGTATGGCAGACTTCAGGACTATCTCAATCTGGCAGGGCTAGCTTTCTGTCCCAGGGATGGTTCTTTTGCCTCTGCCCTCATCTGTTTATTGCCTTCATCAAATGGTAGTTCCAGCTTTACCTATATACAACCTCTTTATCCCTCATTCTGAGCCAATCATTAACAAGGAAGTGGATTTACTCCTGAAACACACAGCTTTGGGTAAGGGAGCTGTGGATAAATGAAAGAAAATTGGGGTGTTCTTGGTAGGAGGGGAATCAGTGTTGGGTGGGTAATCAACAGGAGTAACTTAAAATATTTGGAGGCTGGATGAAGCAGGGAATTATTTTATTTTCAGAAAATGTTTTTCATACAAAACTTGGCTTTTAAGCAATTATGAAGGAAAAGAATCCAAACTTTTTCCCATCTAGTTTTCCACTTTGCTGAAATGACAATAATAATTTTGAATGGGAATAACAATATTATTATGTATCCTATCTCTAGCCAGGTTCTAGAATTCCCAAATAGCTCTGAACACTTTCAAAATATTTGGAGTCTGGAAAAACCTAAGTGGTAATTTGCCCTTAATTTTCAGAACATGGGATTTTAAAAAATGGAGATGCAATCCGTATATAATAACCTAGATTTCAAAATGTTGTTATGTAACAGCTATTTGATGTTTGACAAGTTTTTGACACTCTTTAATGAGCGTGTTTATATCTTTAATCTTAGAAATAAATTTACCAAGTATAAATCTGAGCACCAAGTGTGATAAATTCAGCATTTTATCCTTGAAGAGGTGGAGTGGCATCTAAATTCAGCAAGCCACTTCTTAATTTTCTTAAAGTGAAAACATACTTATATGCCTTAATGATTTCCATCTTAGTGCCTTTTCTTTGGCTCTTTTTTTTTAAACCAAATTAACAACTATTTTCCTGTTTCTCGGAACTTCTAGTTGTTTGTGGAGAATAGTTTAATGATCTGAAGTCAGGAGAGATGGATACAGGTGTCAAGGTAGTTGTGAGAAAAGCCATTTTCCCCTCCAAATCACAGTTTTCTCCTCAGGTCATTAGACTCCATGAATCATTCATTCATTAAATCAATGCATATTTATTAACTGCCTATCATGGTGTTGGGAATTAAAAAAAAAAAAAACTTGGTCTGGGCTTTCAAGGAGTTCATAATAAAGTAACACAACTGACATCTAGCACAAAAGAATTTTTAGAACGGGTTAGGGATGATGAGGAACTGGAATGGGTATTTAGGAATTTTACCTAGAAAGGATACTTAAGTCGCCTTAAGTCTGGAGATGGATCAAGGGAAAGTTTTCTTGGAGATGATGATATTTGAGCTGAATATTGAAGGATGAGTAAGCATTAGCCAGGCAAAGGCAGGTTGGAGAGAAGATGAAGATATTCAGAAAGAGAAGTGTGATCAAAGGCATGAAGTGAAGACACAGCCTTGTGTGGGGAAAATTATAAGCAATTCATGTTATTGGAGAAAAAAACTGCAAAGCAGGGTGTGGGAAAAGGGAAGGTTGGCAAGGTGTGAAGGAACCAGAGGCCGTGAGAGATATTCTTCCCTGTAGGTAACAAAGATTCATTAAAGGATGTTATTTAAGGGTTAGATTGAAACAATGTCAGAGTTTTTCTAACCTCTCAATCTAACCCCTTTAATTCTACTTGTGGATTTTATCTTTATCATTCAAAACAATCTGAAGGAAGTGGTCTACGGTTTATTCTATAATTTTCTGCCTTCCCAACCTCACTGCCACTACATCATTTATTAGTATGATGCTAGGATATTTATTGAAGCCAAGCTGCTTTCTCTTATTCAACTGAACCAAAATAGTTGTGAAACTTTTTTGTTTCAGGCAAACACAATTGTGAATTAGTAAAGGGTTTGTCAAAGGAGTTCAGCAAAGCCTCCACTATTATCGTGGATTGTTCCACCCTCAGTTCAATTTTCTTTCCATTTTCATAAGGTTAACTGTTTCCCAAATAACACAAACTTAAGAACTAGCAGAGTAATCTGTTGCCTTTGCACTCTCGGATACACACAAAATTCTACGTATTAAACCAATTTTCCTCCTCTTCCCGCTCCAGGTCCTCCTCCTTCTTCTTTTACTTAAAAAAGTCCCCTATTAAGATGCAAATTCTTGAAGTGGAATTCATTAAGCTATTATCAGATAATGGCAGCATGAATTGGTTGACTTATTAGATGCCCAGTCTAATGAGTTGACTAATTAGATTGCCCAGAAGGGAAATGTGCTTGCCATCCACAATCAAGTGGCCAGAGGTGGAAAAAGGCCTGGAAGTCCGAGAAGGAAGGACCAAACATTGGCTCTGCCTTTTCACTGAAGAGAGCCATTTTCAGCCAGTATGGTTTTTTTCCAGTAAAGCAAGCCAGGGTCAAGAAGCGCTTAATGCTTTTTAACAAAATAATAGAAGGGTTTATTATTCAGAAGGGGGTGAGTCCAAAGTCACTAAATAGAAGCGTGTTTCCTCGTTATGACTGCAGACAGTACGGTCTTGATGCTCGCCTTGTTGATGTGCTAACCTTTCTTAGTGACGTGGTAGGAAAAGTATTTGCAGCTCTCCCTGATGGGGAAACTGTCCTGAAATTGGAGCATCCATGGTCATCTTCATCCTCGTTTACAGGGTGGGTGTTTGTCCACCTCCCAACACTCCCACACGTTAGCTTGAATGAACAGATAGATTCCAAAAATCCTGGCAAAAAGTGGAATTTCCCAGGAGGAGAGGTAGGATCACAAAAGACCTTGAAGAGGGTGCTACATGGAGGTTTGAAGAAAGAGGGAAAGGTGTGGGTTACTTATAAGATAGGGAAGGAGAGAGCATACAAGGGGAGCATTTTCCTCATGAGGCTAAAATCCGGAAGAGCTTTCCTGTAGGCTGTGTCAAAGAATGATTAAGTCAGAGGGAATTCCTATGATCTCCAGTCTTCTTTATTGCCCTATAAGGCTAGCTTCACGGATGCGCTACCTGTGCCATCTTATTTTTTTCTTTGTGTTTGATAAGTGACAACGGAGCCTGAGCAGAGGAGACGTCCAATGTGGCAATACGCATTCATGCCGCCATTTTTTTGCCGCCCCACTCCCATCTAGTGTTCAGGATGCCCCGTGAAAACAGAATTCCTCCCAACCACAGCGAGTGGGAATTCACTGAGATTCAAAGCAAGCTCAAGGTAAACTTGTTACATTTGTGTCTGAGTAAGTAATGGCTCTGACAACCACAAAAGGTCAGGCTTTCATTTGAACTAGAACTTGCTTCAAATACGTGAAAGAAAGCAATGATGTTTAAATAAAGATGAACTACCCAATATTAGATCCTTTCCTACTCATGTTATATTCCTGCAGTAGCTAACCACTTATGCTAAAAATGATGTGTCAGTCCTCTTTACTCAACAATAACTTAGAAGTAGAAAGTGTTGGAAGAATGTGCACAGAAATGAAAATGAAAAACCGTAGTTTTGTGCGGTGATTCCTCCATTCTAATAAGAACAAAATACATATGCAACTATGAGCTATGAAACACGAATTATGTAATTTCAATGATTCTGCACACAAGTTCAGTGCTCTTATATTTGCATTTAACACTGGTACTGTACAATATAAAGAATAGTAAAATCCATGCTAATTATTAAAATTTTAAATTTATCTTTAGTTAGAACAACATTAAATAACAACAACAACAAAAAATCCACCATGACAATTAAGAGACTTTCAGAAGAAAAGAAAAAGCTTTAACTTGTAATACCTTTAATAACACTCTTTTCCTGCTTTTTGAATAAGCAGGAAATCCACATTTCTGTTTTATACTGAACTCCACAAATTATGTAGTCAGCCATGTGGCTCTCCTTCTTGAGATCTACTTGAATTTTCAGTAAAAAAAAAAATTTGTATATCTTAACAGAACATGTTTGTCTAGCAAGATCTTGCTTTCCAGCATGGCTCACATCACCCATCCCGGTCGTCCTGCTTCTTGTCATTGGATATTTCTGATGGTGGGGAGAGCATTGCACCCCAACCCCTACTCTTAGGCATTATAAGTTAAGCTGTCTCTCGTTAATTGAACTGTAGGGAGATCCCCTTGGCTTGAGAGACAATAGATTAAATTCCTTGATGGCTTCTATAAGTAAGCAAAGTACAACCTTCGAAAAAGACAAAAGGGGAGGCCCAGCCCACCATTCTCTTTTTTTAACTGAACATATTTGACATATAACATTGTATAAGTTTAAGGGTATACAGTGTGTCAATTTAATACATTTATATAGTGTAATGTCTGCTGTTGTAACCATATTTAGCACCTCTATTACACAAATATCATTTCTTCCAGCCCACCATCCTTAACACTTGTGAGTAATTGTCCCCCACCAGCATATAGTGGCCTACATATTTAGCTCTAGATTTTACTAGAAACAATCAAGGCTTATCTGCAACAAAATTCATGCTTCTAGCATCTTGCCTCCAAGTTCAAGAAATGCTATCTCTATTAGTTAAGCTTTTATTCAACTGCAAGTGACAGAAAGCTCCCCCAAATAGTGGCAACAGCAAGTTCAAAGTGCTTTTCTCTCCAATTTATGTCTGCAAGCAAGACTTATTAATTGGAGAGAAAGTGAGAGCCACCCTGGTCCCTTCTTTTTTGTTCCTCTGCTATGCACAGCCTCCATCCCAAGGCTACCTTGAGATTCAAGGTGTCAGTAGACATCAAGCTTGTCTGCAGAATAGCAGGAATACTCAAAAGGAAGACGGGAATGCTCCCTTTCTTTAAGAAAGTTCTAGAAATTGAACATAACACTTCCACTTACATCCTACTAGACTGAATTTAGACACACAGCTGCACTAGGTGCAAAAGAGGCTGGAAAATGTAATACCATGTTCTTAGCTAAAAATATAGGGTTTTGTTACCAAGAAGAATTAGGAGAATGGAAGTTATGGGAAACCATCACTGTGCCATATTTTCAAGTCACCCATAACCTCACCTTTCTGCAAAGGGTTCCCCTATTAGTAAATCCATCTAGTGCAATGCTTAATATCAATACATAGCATAGTAGGTAATTAATAGATGCTGTTCACTTGATTCATAAACAGTGATTGTTTAAATGTATAAAGTTTCCTAATTTCTCTAATGTCTATTCATTTTGGTTAGTAACTCAGGAGCAGAGAGAAAAGAATATAATTCAAATTCAATAAAAATGTTTTTAAAAATAATCACACTATGTTGTATGCTTTAGAAACCAGAGTTACTTTCTAATATCACATATCTTTAAAGTGAATTGTATCTGAAAATGATAGACAAATAATGTGCACAGATCGCTTTTTTTTTTAGGGAGCTTTCCAGAAGACTGACTTCTGGTTTATTGACAAAGATTCTGATTCAGAAAATCTGGGGTGGGGCTCAGGAATCGGAACACTCAGCGGGTGCCTAGGGTAATTACCATGAGAAAAACTTCCACAAAACATAGCAGATTGGACTATGTTTGCCTATAGCTTTACTGCCTCAGAGCCCAGCACTGGACCCAATCTTTAAAGGTATGATTATGAAGTCCAGAATATCATCTTTCTTCCTGAACCTGCCATAAATTACTGCTAACTCCAGGCCCTTGTTTTTGGAGTTTCCTCCCTGTTAGCTACTCCTTCATATTTCTGCTTGATTCTTGATTCCTGATTCTTTCCCACACAACACTCTCTGAAGTTCTACACAGCCCAAGAAAAGAAGTGTGAGACGCCTTGATGACCCACCTGAGGAGGTCCTGGGTAGGCAAGCCAAAGGTGAGAAGGAAGTGGATGCTATTTGCCACTTCATTCACTCATTTGACCACTAGATCAGTGAAACAGAAATTTCTTTACTCAGTGTATTACTAGTTCAGCTAATAAATATGTATCCTAACGTAATACTTATGCAATATTTCACTTCTAATAGAATATACTATGAAATAATTAGAGTCTTGATGTTGATTTTATCTTATGATTTGGTGTTTCCTAAAGTGTGCTACACATATCTTATATACATGAGGTGGTTTTAGGTGGTACCTTTGACAATTTTATATTCGAATAGTTTCATATTTATTTTTATTCTTACCTTGCATTTATGTCAAACAGCTCTGAATTTCTATTAGTAATATAAAGCTTTCTTTTACAATAATTTTTAAGTAAAAATGAGTTAATTTAATGAAGAATACTGAGAGTATTTAACCAAAATTAGAATCAAATAAGAGTTGAATGAATTTGTGTTTATCAATTAATCTCTTTAACCCTGTTTCTTCATGTGTAAAATGGAAATAATAATAACCAGCTCAGAGGATTGTTGTATTAAATGAAATATTTCATGTATATAACACCTTCAGCATTGATAACAATTATTATTGTTATTAATATTATTAATGTGAATCAAATTGTCATATGCATTTTCTTGATGTTTAATATGAAATCTCCCTGGACATTGAAAGAGGATTACCTGGGCTTGCAAAGAAAAATTGGCTTCTTAAAAGGTGGGATATTAAATGTCTATCAATAGGGTATTTGTGAAGTAAATTTTGATCTATCCATTCAGTGGAATATTATGCAGTCATTAAAAGAAATGAGAGCTGTCTGGAATGCAGATGTAATGGCTGGAACTGAGGTGACCATCTTGCACAAAGGTGCCCTTGGGCAAAAAGATCCCACATGGAAGAGCAGTAAGATAGAAGCCGTCATATCCCTGTAGACCATCACATCCCTGAGGACATTATGGACAAGATGCACCATGCCAGCCCCGGCCTGGCATCCTCCATACTTTAGTGTAGAAAAAAGACAAAACAAAAAAACTCCCTTTTTCTGAGCTACAGTTGACTTTAGTTTTCCATTGTTTCCAAGCTGAAGATACTCAAAACTTATACAATAGGCGACTACAACATATCATGGTGAGCAGCATTGGTTACACAGAAGAGCCCCCCTACTGCAGTCTTGGGGAATTAGGGGAAGCTTCCTGAGGAGGTCATAAATAAGAAACAAGATAGGTTCAAGTGTGCTGATATGGATGCAATTCTGACATACATTGTTAAGTAAAAGGGGAGGGAAAGCAAGGTATAGAACGATGTTTAATAAATTATCAATAATGTAAAAAAGATGTGTATATGCGTATGTACATATAATGTAAAGATTTATCTAATATAGATTATGTATAGCAACATGTATACAATATATCTCCATATCCAGCATATACACACTACTATATATAAAATAGATAAAAAACAAGGAACTACTCTATAGAGCACAGGGAACTATATTCAAGACCTTGTAATAACCTACAATGGAAAATCTGAAAATAAAGATATATAGGGGGGATAAGAGGATAGCTGGGTGGGGGAACTATAAGCAACTGTACATAGACACAGATACAAAAAAGCCTGATTTGGTGAGCATGACCTTTTGTAGTATGGCTCAGGTATGAAGTGTACACTGGGTCATGGCTAGAAACGAGTCTGGACAGGTTAGTGCCAGATCACAGAGAAGCTTGATGTCACACTAAGAGATGGGGTAATGGTGTGCCACTAGCCACCTTCAAGGAAGGAAGTAACACGGTCAGGACTGTGGTCTTGAAAGATCACTTTGATGACAGTGTGGAGGATGGTTAGTTGTGTGAAACAAGAGGTCATTACTACGGTCTAGAGCAGAAATGAGGAAAAACCCTAAGCAAAGGCAATTGCAGTGGGGATGGAGAGGAGGAAGCATGGAGAAGCATTTGGTGATTATTGGAAGTTGAGGAAAACTGAGAAGCCAAGGCTGACTTCAAAAGATGGTCAAGAGACACATGAAAATATGCTCAACATTGCTAATTGTTAGAGAAATGCAAATCAAAACTGCAATGAGATATTACCTTATACCGGTCAGAATGGCCATTATCAAAAAATTGACAAAAAATAAACACCAGAGAAGGTGTGGAGAAAAGGGAACCCTCCTACATTGTTGGTGGGAATATAAACTGGTACAGCCACTATGGAGAACAGTATGGAGGTTCCTTAAGAAACTAAAAATAGAGCCACCATATGATCCAGCAATCCCACTCCTGGGCATATATCCAGAGAAAGACATGGTTCGAAAGGATACATGCACCCAGTGGTCATTGTAGTGCTGTTTACAAAAGCCAAGACGTGGAAGCAACCTAAATGTCTATTGACAGATGAATGGATATAGAAGATGTGGTACATATATACAATGGAATATTACTCAGCCATTAAAAAGAATGAAGTAATGCCATTTGCAGCAACATGGATGGAGCTGGAGATTATCATACTAAGTGAAGTAAGTCAGACAGAGAACGACAAATATCATATGATATCGCTTATATGTGGAATATTTAAAAAATGATACAAATGAACTTATGTACAAAGCAGAAACAGACTCACAGACTTAGAGAATGAATTTCTAGTTACTGGGGCAGGGGGTCGGATAGACTGGGAGTTTGGGATTGACGTGTACACACTGCTATATTTAAAATAGTTAACCAACAAGGACCTACTGTAGAGCACAGGGAACACTACTCAATATTCTGTAATAATCTAAATGGGAAAAAAATTTGAAAAAGTATAGATATATGTATATGTATAATTGAATCACTTTGCTGTACACCTGAAACTAACACAACATTGTTAATCAACTATGCCCCAACATAAAATAAAAATAATAATAATGAAAAAAGAAACCATCT
The DNA here is from genome assembly GCF_965194825.1 of Balaenoptera physalus. NCBI lineage: Eukaryota > Metazoa > Chordata > Mammalia > Artiodactyla > Balaenopteridae > Balaenoptera > Balaenoptera physalus. Next base: position 54,279,069 of record NC_138886.1, read on the forward strand.
TTGTGGCAGCTGTGGAGATGGTGAGTACAATTTGGAACTTAGCGTGTCTGAGTGCCTAAGGTACATCCAAATGACCATGAGCTATGTGGGCCTATGGGTCTAATACTCAGGGGAGACAGAGGTATGGGCCTGCTGCCTCTCAGTCTTAAAATCACCTCACATTAGTACGTTCTGATAAAAGCCTGTCTGATAAAGTGTCTTTAGTAATAAATCAACATAAACGTGAAAATGACCTTTTATTTTGGTCTTGTGGCTTATCTCCAAGTTGCTTTCATCATACTTCATCTTCACAAAGGGGCTTTGGTCTAACTGCTTGAAGGATCTTTCATAATAGCTCTGATTTCAGGCCCCTCTGTTTGACATTGATTAGTGGTCCAAATTCTCCCATCTGACCAAGATGTCACAGCTTAGTCCAAAAGTTATGCCATAAAAGGTTCTGGGACATAATTCAAAGGTTCTGAGAGTGAGATGAACCTGTTTGAATAGGATACCAAAATGAAAAAAATCTCGCAATGAACAGCAAATTGGTCTTTCTGGTACCCTGGTTATTGAATTTACAGAAACTCTTGATTTTGTAGTTCTTAAAGAGAAGAATGTTTTTAAAGCAACAGTAAAATCTAGAAGACTTTTTGACAGGCCAGATACATTACAGTGAGGAAACAGTGTGGCATGCCTGTGAAAGCTTACAATTCTACTTGGCTTTGCCTGGTGTTGAAAGTGACCAAAACTAATCAGGTCCAGAAGAGCATTCAGTAAAGCTGCTTTTCTGACTCTCTGCCTCTGCCCTTCCTGCTTCTGCCGTGGAGCAGATTGCAAGAGACTGGTGCCAACTCTACATCGCTTAATAATAATTCTCATTAGCATGCTGCCTTGGATGTGTATTGCAGAGCAAAATATAGCTCCTCCTCGGTGCGAATCAAGAGAAGAGCCATGAAATTCTCAGAGTGTGCAAAGGTTGGAAGATCTCAGAAGAGGGGACACCGTTGGATGGCCATAGCACCTTTCTCTCCCCAACACAGGTGGGATAGACAAAAAAGGAATTTTAATACCAAACTGGGAACCTTGTGTTCTTTCTGCTTCTTCACTTGCTGCCTCTGAGATTTTAGCCGTTTGTGGTTTCTTACTGCACAGTCTGATAAATTCCAAAGTCGGCGGCTGGCCCGAGCCCAGCGCCCCTGCAGAGTGGATGCTATTAGCTCTGGTCTCTGCATTTGACCGCACGGGCAATGGGCAGCGTGTACATGCAGCTCCATGACTTTCCTGAGGTCGTTCACATTAGCTTTCATTCTGAAAGTGAAGGGGATGCTGTTTCCTCTCCTGCAGATGCCGGGGTGACTGAATGACACTCTGAGGAGACACGCACAACCTTGCACGTTCACAGCCTATTTAACAGGGGCCATATTTCCCACAAAGGCTTTCACATGCCATCTGCTGTCACATGATACCACGTGCCAGGTCCTTATATGAAATGTATCTGATCACCCGGTTTCTCCCTTCTCCTTTAGAGATGGCAAATTGAACAAGACACTAAGTAGGTTTCACACTAAAGGAATTATGTGCATATCAAATGTAGTGAATTAAAAGGGAATTTTTATTGTAATCGCCTGCTGCAAAATGGCAATCACGCACCCTGATGAAAAATTTAGAGAAGTTATCAGACTTAGAGGCTGGCAGCAAAGATCCTTAAATTTTTTGTGAATTTACTTGTCAAACAGAATAACAACAATAAAAGGTTTAGAAGGGGAGTCCAAGGCATCTTGGGCTTCCATATTTTTTTCATTCTCCTGTTGGCATACGATTTCTCTTGTCTGATCGAGTGTTGAGCTCAGTGGTAGGGAAGTGCCACATCGTGAAAGGGTGACAGGACACAAGCAGGAGAGAGAACTGCAAAGTGTCCCAGAAAACAAATGAATTAGTATATCCTGTCGGGTCTCACTCATGAAGGACGGTACCCTCTTTGTTAATTGAAAAGAAATTTAAAATGGGGGAAATAGCCAAAAAAATAATAAAATAAAAGATTTCTGGCTCTTCTGTCTCTCGTCTCTTTCCTGACCTATGACAGCACTCTGGAATGTTTCACAGTCTCACATTTTCATGTATTATTCTGATACCGTCTGTAGGGAGCCTAGAACTGGCTGCCGGAGAGACCGTCTGTAATTGAAAGTTCTTTCAAGAGAAGGACTTCTATCAGGCCTGCCAAGGGAATAGGAGCTCCACCTGCTGACTTTTTTATGTTTGCCGACTCTGAAAGAATGCAAAGCATCAAGAAATTGAATGGCAGTTATTTCTTTTATAATTCCTCTGTGGAAATATAGTTTTCAAAATTATTGATAAGATGTACCAGACTAACCAGGGCTTTCAAGATGAAATTGCAATCTATAGCTTGTTTTAAGAGTGGGGATTATGTTGGGCTTCCCTGAGCTAGTCTAAGTAATTACTTTAATCTGTAACAACATATAAATTCATAAATTGTTGTCACCATGGCTCTTAGGGAGTACTTGACTTTTCAAACTCTGCACCTCTAAGCCATAAATTTACACTACAGCGCTGGTCCACATGTGTGTTGTTTTAAGAGGCTGTAGTCTCTTATTATAGATAGTTTGGGGAAAATGCTAGGTGTTTTTGATCTAAGGAATAAAGGTCAAATCCTAGTGAAAACATTGTAATTTCAAGAGCATAGACATGATTTGACTGTTTGTTATCTGCATTTCAGAGAGAAGCTTTGCAGCTATATAATACCCGTATAAAACCATAAGCTGTTCATTTGTCTTTTATTTGGTGAACATTGCCATGAAAAAGCATGGCGTGCACTACAAATATGCTTGGTTGCTTAGCTCCCTAGATGGTGAGATCCTTGAGGGCAGACACATCTCCTGGCTCTTTACAATCTAAGTGTTATAGGTTTCATTTCTTATCATTTGTTAATGAACAAAATCTAGATAAGCTAATTACTTGCAGGATTCAACCGAAAAAAGGAACCCTATATTTATGGCTTGGGTTTTGTGCTTAAAAAGACATCTTTGTATATTCTTACGTGTGAATATTGTAAATCCTTTTCTGTACTCGTATGAGCCACTGGAAGTGGAAAAGGTACCCACACTAAAGTATCCCCTCAGTCCCTACACCAAATAGCCAGATTCCTGTGGAAATCTTAGTCAGTTGGTGTTTGTCTTTTTAACAGTCTTTCCCATGACCCTTCCTCTGGAAACACACTATGAACCCCAAGAGCTGCCATCTACCCCTTTTTCAGGGGTGGTCATATGACACAGACCTGGCTCCATCCTCCTGGTCCAATCAGAGTTCTTCCCTGGGATTAACATATGGACAGTGGGAAGAAGATGCTACCTGCTCTCTCAGGAGTTGCTAGGCTGAGGCTGATTGTGGCCGTGTTCTGTGCCATGTGGTCACAACCTGGCTGAAATGGAAAAAACAATGCAATCCCCCAAGCGAAGTCAAGACGGACGGAGTCGGATGGCCACAGCAGGAGAAGGAAAGCCTCAGCAGGGTCCCTGAGGCTCTGGTTCCTACAGCCCTTTCTTTGTTTCTGTGGGCTACACTCATTGTCTCCCCATGAATCCCATTTCTGGATTACATCACTTTGAGATAGGTTTTTGTTATTTGTAACCAAAACAGGCCTGACTACCATAGCTCCATACAACAGAACTGAGAGTGATGAGGCTGACAATTAAATACTTATGGGGAAGTGAAGAGGCCTAATTTTCCTCTACTGAGACTAGAATTGCAAAGGATAGAGAAAGAGGAACAGAAAAATTTCTCAAGAGTATTAGATAACAACAAAAACCAGCATTTGTGTAGGGCTCTACAGTTTTCAAAGTACTTTCATGATCATTTTCTCATTTGACCCTCACAATAATTCTGTGAAGTAGAGGAAATACAGTGTATAATTATACACATTTACAAACATAACAGAATGGCAAGTGGAAGTTTTTCCTGTGGTTTTGGAATTATAGTGAAGGCCCATAGCTCAGCACAAAAGATCCTGAAGTGTTTTACATTCTGAGGCCAGAGGACCCCAGTTTTGGGGGCCAGCCCCTCTCTTCACAAGTTTACGGGGAAGGCCAGTTCAGAGAATCAGCACTCTGAACCTCAAACCTACGGAGAGCCAAGAGTATCACTTGTGAATATGGGGCATCTGTAAAAAGTAGAGACTGGCATACCATTGTCCAGTTGGACATCAGTGTCACCAGAAGTCCTGCATTTCTGTCTCTAGATAGAGCACAGAAAATGAAAACAGAGAGAGAAAGCAGAGTGGGGAACCAGCGTTCAGTAAGGTTTCTTTCCAAGGCCATAAACCAAGGTCGCAGCTGAGCTGAGGTTTGAATATAAACCACTGATGCTCACACTTCGTTGTGCGTCAGCACCGCGGAGGATGTGTGTGACATGGGGAGAGATTTGTTATAACAGATTGCTGGATCCTACCCCCAGAATCTCTGATTCAGGGAGTTTGGGGAAGGGGCCAAGACTGCATTTTTTTTTTCCCGGCCACGCCATGTGGCTCGGGAGATCTTAATTCCCTGATCAGGGATCAAACCTGGGCCCCCTGCCGTGGAAGCACAGGGTCCTAACCACTGGACTGCCAGGAAATTCCCCAGGACTGCATTTTTAATAAGTTTCTGGGTAATGCTGATGTTCCTGGCTCAGGGACCCCACTTTGAGAGAACCACTAATATAGATCATCTCATTTCAAATTCGGGACCTCTTATACCCTCCTACACTGCATCCCTTTAACAACACCCCAAGGAGCATTCATTCCCTGTCCTGCTGTACTACTGATATCTAATCAATATTCTGAAATATAATTTTCCAAGAAACAATATTTCATACCAAATATACTTTTAGTATACCTCTGCAATTTTTGTGCTATATAACAAATGCCATTCTTGATATGAGGTACAAAAGCTGAGGTTGGAAGTAAAAATTCTAAAGTCTGAAGTCCACGTTAGTTTGAAGTGTACTTTATTTAAGAAGAGTATGGTTTAGGAGCAGGGCTAAACGGTAGCAGTATATATTGGAAATGGTAACTTCGGCTTTGCACATGAAATGTACATCAGGAGAAAAAAATAAAGCAGAAAATAAACAAGATGAACTCAAAATACTGTAGCAAATGTTGGGCTGAAACACTGCCAGGTGTGGAGGTGTAGAAAAATGAACACACATTTTGGTGGCAAGGCACAAAACTGTTTAAATCCTTTTGCAGAAGTTTCTGAAAACTGTAATTTTGGCATGGCTCTACGAGCAGAGCTACTGGATTTATCACGTAGGCAAACCGACAGTGTTCTGTGAGAACTGCCCTGTCCAGCCTTGAACGTTGCATAACTCCTCTAAAACATCACCTCCACACGTGCCAAAGGATGGAACATAGAGAAATGAGTTTTGAAATTTTTTCTATACAATAAAAATATACCAGAATGTGGAATTCTCAATAAATGGTAACCCTTAACAAAGTAATATTCCTACAAAGGACTCAAACTGATATTTTGGGGTATATGAGAATATGTATACATAGATGTCTGTAAATATATTTTTCTTTAAAACATTTTATGAAGTTTAGTTTACTACAAATTCTAAAATTTATAACTTCTGGTCAGTGTTGATGGCGGAGGAAAAGTTTGAGGTGAGAGAAGCCAGCATACACATGTATGGTCGTGACCAGCAACTTTAAAATAATGACATCTCAAATTTTTATTACCTAGAAAATGGTTGATGAAGGGCAGGAGTGGAGGCAGGTACCCCTGAATACATTTGTCCGGCAAAAAAATTAATGAAGTGTTATATCCATAATCTAGCAATTGCTACCCTGGGATATGTTCATATTAGCCTCAAACTTCTGATTATTGAACTCAAGGATGCTCAGGAACAAGCGAAGGCAGAGGCCAGCGATCTCTCCCAGGTGCTTCACGCCGCTCACTATGTTTCTGACTCTGGGGTCAAGACCAAACCTTATACAGAAGTGGAGAAAAAAGCCCCTGACTCAGCGACCTATCTTTGTGTCTCCTAGGCCTATCTGGGCAGTAGATGTCCAAGCATTGAAACACTGTTTGGAAGGAAAATAGAAAAAGAAACATGGGATGCTGAGACCACAAGGGAAGGAAGCATGAGAAATTTGCATACTGGTGAGGAAGTTTAGAAATGCCTTGGAGTTCACCTAAAGCCTTCTCCTTCAGCTATGTCATCTGACTAGGTTCAGATGTAATCCAAAGAGATTTTTACTCTTGTAAGCGTAATAATAATAATACCAATAGAGTGTGTGTATATATACATGCAAAGACATATATACACACACTACTGTATGATATTATCATACAATTGATTTATATATAAACAAATTATCTATGTGCAGACTCTTACTAATTTCTAATCATCGCTACAGTGTTCAGAGGAAGGTATTATCTTATAAATGAGTGACATAGGGAGGATTCAAAACCAGCTCTCTGACTCCAGGGCCCTGATGTTTCCAATGTACAATAGTGCCTCCATATCTTTGGGGGGTTTTAATGGGATCTGGGAAGTGAAGATATTTCTTAGTGGTTAACATCTTGTGGTGGATTTAGCAACAGCTATTTGAGAGCTGGGACATGGCATAAATCTAGGATAAGGGAAGGAGAGAAAGCAAAGGGAGAACTTAAGAATGACTATGGAGATGGCCCTCCTGGGAGGAAGGAACCAATAAAATTAAACCAGCTTTTTAAGCTTGTCTAGGACTGTCTCCGGCTATGCTATCTAGGGCATGTATTAATTAACCAATTCAGCACATCTTTACTGGGTGCTTGTTACATATTAAGCCGTATACTTGGGTTTATAAGACATAGTCCCTGTGTTTATGATGGGGTTCTCAAACTATTGCAATTAGAATATTCTGAGAACCTGGTAAAAGGCCTGATGCCAGGGACCCACCTCCAGCTATTTGGATTCTCTTCCTCTGGGGTGAAGTCTTGGTATTTTTTTTTTTTTTAAAAAACACTTCCCTGGTGTTTCTAATGTACAGCCAAAAGTGCAAATCTTTCTAATGGGTGAGGTAAATTCCAAATGGTAGGGCAGGAATGGGTTATGGGAACACTGAGATAATGTGACCCTCAGCTTTTGTAGTGGCTATACAAGTATCATTTTCTGTGTCTGCTATGATATGTGAAAGGTTGGGAATCACTAAAATTGTTAGCAAATAAACTGTTGGCCTACATCACAGTGTATGGGTGGGTATTTGGGTCCACGTGTTTCTACAGAGAGGTGTTGAAGGGAAATGTTATCCATAATTTAACCTAAGTGTTCAAAGCAGTCTTTTGCAGAATCTTCCTTAGTAGGGCATAAAACAAAAACAGAGAACCAAGGGGTCTTAGAAGTCATCTTCTAGCCCAACTCCTTTGTCTCAGAGATAAGGAAACTGCTTCCGATCGCAGAACAGCTCAGAGGTGGAGACTGGCCATGGACCCCATTCTTTCAGACCCTCTCCAAATAGCTTAATGTAAATCACAACCCTACATAGGATGTAGTATTTAATTGCATAAAGTAAAAAATTAAATATCTGCCCAAGTCATATTTATAACGAAGCATCACCCCATGAGTACTTCACTTCTGCCTTTGTTCCATATACTGCATTCTAAGTAAAGTGACAGTCCAAGAGATAGACACTCAAGCAAAAGGGTCTCCAGAGAGACTGATGATTTCCTTAAGCCCCACAAGAAAAAAAAGAATGACACACAAAGCTTTCCCCAGGTAGGGAAAATGCCAAGTTCCTGCCAAGTCTTCTTCCTTCTCCCTGAGTTGCCTTTCCAGTCCCTCTGCCAGCTGCTGTTTTCGTAGCTATCATTATTTCTGTTTCTCTGAGGATAGCAGAACGCTGCCAACCTGCTTCTGTCCTCCTCAGACTCTCTCATCTCACTATTTTCTAAAGAGTCTTCCATCCAGCCCCTAGCCCATTTCTATCTCATTTTCCCTGAGGTCTTAACTATCACATCACTCACTTTCTGCCACTGTAGCTACTGCTGCTGCTACTCTCAGCTGGCTTTTTGACTTTAAGCACCACCATTTCCAGGGGAAATTCTGGCTGTCCTAAATGTAAAATTCTGAGCACTGCTCCTCCATCCTCAATTATGTTTGGTGGGTCTCTGCTAAAATGGGTTCAGAACACGTATTGGGTGGAAACTCTCATGCTCTGGCTTAGGTACACTTGCTACCACCAACCCCAGGGAGTCCGCTCCCAGGACCTGGCACCCTGCCCTTTATCTTCAATACCCTTCCTCACAGTGCCTTCTTCCACATATAGTATTTTTAGCTTTTTAAGAGTCCCCCAAACTGTTTGATTGCTACTACCATCTTGCATAATTGTTGGCTCTAAGGACTTGGGCATCAAACATCTTAAGTCTGAATGCCAGTTATGTCACATACTGGATGTGTGACCATGGGTAAATCACCAACCTTTCTGAGCCTTTTTAAATGGGGACAACAATGGTACCTACATCGTAGTGTTGGGAGGACTTAACCTGGACTTTTCTTTTTTTCTTCTTCTGGAATTTAGACATCAAGATGAAATAGTTTCAACCACGCAGATGAGAGCAACACCCTAGGATGTGGTTAAGTGGGATAATGCACATGAAGTACACAGCACGGTATTTGGCACATAGTAACTGCTCTATAGCATCATCCGTTATTATTTGACTGCACCCTATCAATTATCTGTCTACATATTATGATCTGTGTAAACTATATACAAATTAAGAAAATCACAGATATCCAGACTCTCATCATTCATATGATTGATGTTAATTAACTGAGAGAAGTTTTGTCATTAGCCAAAAGTTTCACATCAGATTTGCACATTTGCTGCTACTGAGTGCAGCTTGGTAACCTTTAACTCTGTTCATTTTCTTCTCTATGGTTCCACAGGCTATTCCTTAATTTTATGATTAATGTGTATAAGTTTATATATTCCCAGCTTTCCATGAATAATTCTGTCATATAAACCTTCTTCCCTAAAATCACCATCCCTCAGAGATCAAACTCACATTTCCTGGAACTATTATTAGTCTTATAAAATATCTTAAAATTTTAACCCAAATATTCCATATTATTTTAGTTATTATATAGTTAAACTGCTGTAACAAAGAGACCCAAGTACAGTGACCTATATATTATAGAAATGTATTTTCTGTGCTGTAACAGAGGAACATGTGTGGTCAAGGGCACACAAACCACAGGTCTTCCATGACCCTGGGTTCTTTCTGCCTTTTTGTTCTACTACCTTGTAGGGTGTTGCCCTCATCTGTGTAGTTGAGGCCATTTCATCTTGATGTCTAAATTCCAGAAGAAGGAAAAAGAATAAGTGATTTCATCTTCAAGGAAGTGACCTTAAGGAAGTTTCACATGTCAGTAATACTCACATCCATTGGCCAAAACTGAGCCCTACCTAGCTGGACACACCTTTCCAAGAGGCTGCACAACATAGTCCCTCTATTACCCAAAGAAAAGGGAGAATAGATACTGGGGACACTGAGTGGCCTCTGCCATATGTACACATGATTAAAAGTTCAACTAGAACAGAGGGGTGAATTATGACGGTAACAGTCACCTTCCCTACCTTTTCTTATCCTCAACATCACTCCCCTAAAGAAACCACTAGAGGAATTCAACTCTGTTGCCTTTTAGCTACCTTGATGATTAAGATATCATTTAGAGATAAACAGGTATAGACTTTAAATAGTCTATCAAAGTAGTACATATCTCTACATAATACCTTGTTGATTTCCTTGAACATCTAACTAGGCTTTTTTTCCCCTCTTACTGAGGACAACTAAAGAAGTTGGATGAAGAACAAAAAGCATCTTCTTGAAAGCATCAAAGACTTGCAAGATAGTGAGGAAATTTGCGGTCAAGATATAGAAGACAATAAGAAACCAGAGGGATAAACCTGGCCCTCAAAAATGCGTTTTTGCCTGAGGGCTTTTGCCAAGTCTGGGGAGGCACCTGCAAACCTGAGCCACCCTTTTGGTGATGCCCTCAGCGATGAACAAACAGAAGTTGAAGACTGAAGCCTGCCAGGAACAGGGGTTCGATAAATCAAGCCCCCTTTGAGTTGAAAATCTGAAGGGCCAGACCCTCAATATGAAGAGTAACTCTAAGTAAACCAGCCCTTTCATGGATTTGCAATCAGCTTTGCATCATTTAATGGTACAAGTAAACTCAAACTCTTATGTTAAGACATTCCTGGAATGATACCCACTGCTATTTGCAGAAGCAAATGACTATCTTCTCAGGAGGAAGACATCATCATACCAGGCCTCAAAATTTCCCCCAAATAATTTGTAAAATATACCACCCAACATGCAATGAAAAATAACCAGGCTTATAAGACAATAGGATGCAATGGGAGAGTAACAGAAGAAAGACAGACAACAGAAAGAAGACCCACAACTTGAGTTCTCAGAATTATCAGACATGGTTCATAAAATAACCATGCTTGCTACAATTATGATATAAAGTCTAAGCTTAAAAATATCAGAAGTAAACTGGAAACTCTAAAATTTAATGTAGCACATTAAGAAACCCAAACTTTGAAAAACGTAATACTTAAAATGAAGATAGGTTTAAGGGCAAATTAAATGTAGCTATATTAAAAATCTATAAAATGGAAGAAAGGGGAAATGAAAATATCCAGAATGTAGCACAAAGGGACAAAAGGAAGGAAACTATAAAAGAAAAGGTAAGGGGTATATGGGATATCAGTGAGACATTCTAGCTGAAAAAGGGTAGAGTGAGAGAATGGGACAGAGGTAAAATTTGAAGAAGAAATAGCTCCGAATTTTTCAAAAGCAAGAAAGACATCAATACACAATTCCAAAAAACTCAGTGAACCCTAAACAGAATAAATTAAGATAAATCCACACTTAGACATTGTTGTGAAACTGCAGATAACCATAGAAGAAGAGAAAATCTTAAAAACAGTCTGAGAAAAAAGAAAAGTTACTTTCAAAAGAAGAACAGTTAGACTGAAAACTAACTTCTCTACCATAACAAAGGAATTCAGAAAGCAACAGAATATTTTCAATTAACATTAAAGTTTGATATGGTAAGAAAAGTTATTTGTAGTTAAATCCCCTCAAAAAAATAAAAGATTACAACTTGGAAGCTAGTAGAGACAAAAATTGGAATGTTAATAACGGTAATCCAAATAGAACACTTGGAATAAGTAGCACAAAGTAAGACCACAGATTTAACTAAAATATCAGTAATTATATTGCATATAAGAGGACCAAATATTCAGTTTGAATGAGTAGACGTGCAGAATGGATTTTTTTTTAACATGTTTACTGGAGTATAATTGTTTTACAATGGTGTGTTAGTTTCTGCTTTATAACAAAGTGAATCAGCTATACATATACATATATCCCCATATCTCCTCCCTCTTGCATCTCCCTGGGAAGCAGCTGCAGAATGGATTTTAAAATAAAACTCAATTATATACTGCTTAAAGAGACATGTTTAAAATATAAGAATATGAGAAGTTTGAGAGTAAAAGAAAAAAAGAGAAGTCAATTAAACACTAACTCAAAGAAATCAACTATAGTTATACTATAGCAGAGTAGACTTTAAGGTGAAAAGCATTAGCATAGATTCTATAGCAAAAGGGCCTTTCTACAGAAGGATAAAATGTCCTATTGTCCATGAGGAAATAAAATTTAAAATTTGAATGTGCCTGATAACATGGGCTAAAAATATATGAAGCAAGCATTGACATAACTAAAATGAAAAATAGACAAATCCACAATTATAGTGAGAAATTTTTAGTACATTTCTCTCAGTAACTGAAAGAACAAAAAGGAAGGAATATACAAGACTTAAACATGATTAACAAAGTGACCTAAATGACAAGCTGCAAAATACATATTCTTTTCAAGTATGCACAGCCATAAAATTCTCAATAGAACGTATTTTCCAATACAATGAAATTATTGTAGATATTAATAAAAATAAGTAGAAAATTCCCCTAATTATGGAAATTAAGAAATACATTTTTAGCTGTTGAGTTTTCCCATCACCACTTATTGAAGAGACTGTCTTTCCTCCATTGTATATCCTTGCCTCCTTTGTCATAGATTAGTTGACCATATGTGTGTGGGTTTATCTCTGGGCTTTCTATCCTGTTCCATTGATCTATATTTCTGTTTTTGTGCCAGTATCATGTTGTCTTGATTACTGTCGCTTTGTAGTATAGTTTGAAGTCAGGGAGTCTGATTCCTCCAGCTCTGTTTTTTTTCCCTCAAGACTGCTTTGGCTATTTGAGGTCTTTTGTGTCTCCATACAAATTTTAAGATTTTTTGTTCTGGTTCTGTAAAAAAAAATGCCTTTGGTAATTTGATAGGGATTGCATTGAATTTGTAGATTGCTTTGGGTAGTATAGTCATTTTCACAATATTGATTCTTCCCATCCAAGAACATGGTATGTCTCTTCATCTGTTTGTGTCATTTTGATTTCTTTCATCAGTGTCTTATAGTTTTCTGAGTACAGGTCTTTTACCTCCTTAGATAGGTTTATTCCTAGGTATTTTATCCTCTTTGATGCAATGGTGAATGGGATTGTTTCCTTAATTTTTCTTTCTGATCTTTCGTTGTTAGTGTATAAGAATGCAAGAGATTTCTGTGCATTAATTTTGTATCCTGCAACTTTACCAAATTCATTGATTAGCTCTAGGAGTTTTCTGGTGGCATCTTTAGGATTTTCTGTGTATAGTATCATGTCATCTGCAAACAGTGACAGTTTTACTTCTTCTTTCCCGATTTGTATTCCTTTTACTTCTTTTTCTTCTCTGACTGACACTCCCTAACACCATACACAAAAATAAACTCAAAATGGATTAAAGGCCTAAATGTAAGACCGGACACTATAAAACATGGGAAAGAACACTCTGACATAAATCACAGCAAGGTCTTTTTTGACCCACCTCCTAGAGTAATGGAAATAAAAACAAAAATAAACAAGTGGGGCCTAATGAAACTTAAAAGCTTTTGCACTGCAAAGGAAACTATAAACAAGACAAAAAGACAACCTCAGAATGGGAGAAAATATTTTCAAACAAATCAATGGACAAAGGATTAATCTCCACAATATATAAACAGCTCATGCAGCTCAATATTAAAAAAACAAACAACCCAATCCAAAAATGGGCAGAAGACCTAAATAGACATTTCTCCAAAGAAGACATACAGATGGCCAAGAAGCACATGAAAAGCTGCTCAACATCACTAATTATTAGAGAAATGCAAATCAAAACTACAATGAAGTATCACCTCACACCAGTCAGAATGGCCATCATCAGAAAATCTACAAACAACAAATGCAGGAGAGGGTGTGGAGAAAAGGGAACCCTCTTGCACTGTTGGTGGGAATGTAAATTGATACAGCCACTATGAAGAACAGTATGGAGGTTCCTTAAAAAACTAAAAATAGAATTACCATACAACCCAGCAATCCCACTACTGGGCATATACCCAGAGAAAACCATAATTCAAAAAGACACATGTATCTCAGTGTTCATAGTAGCACTATTTACAATAGCCAGGTCATGGAAGCAACCTAAATGCCCATCAACAGACAAATGGATGAAGAAGATGTTTTACATATATACAATGGAATATTACTCAGCCATAAAAAGGAATGAAATTGGGTCATTTGTAGAGATGTGGATGGATCTAGAGACTGTCATACAGAGTGAAGTAAGTCAGAAAGAGAAAAACACATATTGTATATTAACACATATATGTGGAATCCAGAAAAATGGTATAGATAAACCAGTTTGCAAGGCAGAAATAGAGACACAGATGTAGAGAACAAACATATGGACACCACGGGGGGGATGTGGGGGGGGGATGAATTGGGAGACTGGGATTGACATATACACACTGATATGTATAAAATACATAACTAATAAGGACCTGCTGTATTAAAAAATAAATAAACATTTTTTTAAAGTCCTCATCACAAGAATAAAAGAAGACAAATTTTGTAGCTATGTGCAGTAACAGATGATAACTAGACTTATTGTGGTGGTCATTTTGCAGTGTATACAAATATCAAATTATTATGTTGTACAACTGAAACTCATATAATGTTATATGTCAATTATACCTTAACAAAAAAAATACATTTTTACATAATTAATGGATAAAAGAAGAAATCACAATGGAGATTAAAAATAATTTGTACTAAACTCTGATGAAAATTCAATAAATCAAAACTTATGGAAAGCAGCTAATGTACTACTTAAAAGGAAATTTATAGCCTTAAATGAATATGTTAGAAAAGAAAAATGGTTAAAAAGTCAGTGATCTAAGCATTGTATCTTGTAAAGAAATGATTAAATTGAATTAAACTCAGAGAATTAGAAGGAAAGAAATAATACTGATTAGACCAGAAGTTAATTAAAAAAAGAAGACAAACATACAGTAGAGAGCATCAACAATTCAGAAGTTGGTTCTTTGAACAAGATGTTAAAAGAGGCCCTGGTAAGACTAATTTAGAAAATAAGAGAGAAAGCAAATTTACCAACATCAGGAATGAAAAGGGGGTACCACTACAGATTCTATAGACATTAAAAAAATGAAAAGAGAATGCTGAGTCACTTATATTGACATATTAAAAATTTTAGATGAAATGGAGAAACTCCTAAGCAAATTTAACTTACCATTCAAGAATTAAAGACTGTGAATAGTTGTATAAAATTGACAGAGGAATGAAAATCCTTCCTGTAAATAAACCTCTAGGCCCACCCACATGGTTTCAACAGTGAGTTCTACCAAACATTTAAGGAAGAAATTATTACAGGCTTAAAAAACTCTGCCAGAGAATAAAAAATAGGGTGAAGTCTCAAAATCACTTTATGAGACTAGCATAACCTTGATACCAAAATCTGACAAGTGCCATAAGGGAATGTTATCAGCCATTCTCACTCATGAATATAGATGCAAAAATCCTAAATAAAATATAAGCAAGCATATGACCAAGTTATATATTCCCAGAAATATGAGGAACAATGTCATCAAATTCAACATCCACTCATAATTAAAACATATAAAAGAAGGAAAAAAGTGAACATTCCTGTGTTGATAAAAAATATCTTTGCGGTGGGGGGGAAAAAAAGAAACACTTATAACAAAATTCTTAAAGTAAAAAGTTAAAAGTCTTTCCTGTAAAGTAAAATGTTGAAAGTTTTCCCTCTAACATCAGGACAAAGTAACAGAAAAAAGATACTGTTTTTTTTAACATTATGCCTTTTAACATTACCCACTGGTGCAGCAAGGCAAGAAAATGAAATAAAGGATTGGAAAAGTAGGAGAAAAACATTATTTACAGAATATATGATTGTATATGCAGAAATAAAGAAAGAACGTAACAAATTATTCAAATTCATAATTGAGTATATAAGTTTGCAGGCTAAAATTCAGTACACAGGGCTTCCCTGGTGGCGCAGTGGTTGAGAATCTGCCTGCCAATGCAGGGGACACGGGTTCGAGCCCTGGTCTGGGAAGATCCCACATGCCACGGAGCAACTAGGCCCGTGAGCCACAACTACTGAGCCTGCGCGTCTGGAGCCTGTGCTCCGCAACAAGAGAGGCCGCGATAATGAGAGGCCCACGCACCGCGATGAAGAGTGGCCCCCGCTTGCCACAACTAGAGAAAGCCCTCACACAGAAACGAAGACCCAACACAGCCATAAATAAATAAATAAATAAATAAAAATTAAAAAAAAAAAAATTCAGTACACAAAAATCAACATTTTCTATATGTCATCGATAACAGAGAATGAAATATTTTTAAGGTTCAATTTGAAGTTACATCAAAATACTATGTACACAGGAATACATACAAATAAAATATCTAATGCCTTTCCAGACAGAACTATAAAAATGTATTAAAAGCCATTTAGGACTCCCTCTTGCTAGAACACCAGAATCACAACTAACTGCTGAACAATCATCGACAGGAAGACACTGGAACTCACCAAAAAAGATACCCCACAACCAAAGACAAAGGAGAAGCCACAATGAGACGGTAAGAGGGGCACAATCACCATAAAATCAAATCCCATAACTGCTGGGTGGGTAACTCACAAACTGGAGAACACTTATACCACAGAAGTCCACCCACTGAAGTGAAGGTTCTGAGCCCCACATCAGGCTTCCCAATCTGGGGGTCCAGCAATGGGAGGAGAAATTCCTAGAGAATCAGACTTTGAAGGCTAGAGAGATTTGACTGCAGGACTTTGACAGGACTGGGGGAAACAGAGACTCCACTCTTGGAGGGCACACACAAAGTAGTGTGCACATCGGGACCGAGGGGAAGGAGCAGTGACCCCATAGGAGACTGAACCAGACCTACCTGCTAGTGTTGGAGGGTCTCCTGCAGAGGCAGGGGGTGGCTGTGTCTCACTGTGAGGACAAGGACACTGGCAGCAGAAGCTCTGGGAAGTACTCCTTGGCATGAGCCCTGCCAGAGTCTGCCATTAGCCCCACCAAAGAGCCCAGGTAGGCTCCAGTGTTGGGTGACCTCAGGCCAAACAAACAAAAGGGAGGGAACCCAGCCCCACACTTCAGCAGACAGGCATATTAAAGTTTTACTGAGCTCCTCCCACCAGACCAACAACCAGCTCTACCCACCACCAGTCCCTCCCATCAGGAAACTTGCCCAAGCCTCTTACATAGCCCTCAATCACCAGAGGGCAGACAGCAGAAGCAAGAAGAACTACAATCCTGCAGCCTGTAGAACAAAAACCACATCACAGAAAGAGAGACAAGATGAAAAGGCAGAGGGCTATATACCAGATGAAGGAACAAGATAAAACCCCAGAAAAACAACTAAATGAAGTGGAGATAGGCAACCTTCCAGAAAAAGAATTCAGAATAATGATAGTGAAGATAATCCAGGACCTTGGGAAAAGAATAGAGGTAAAGATCAAGAAGATGCAAGAAATGTTTAACAAAGATCTAGAAGAATTAAAGAACAAACAAACAGAGATGAACAATACAATAACTGAAATGAAAAATACACTAGAAGGAATCAACAGCAGAATAACTGAGGCAGAAGAACAGATAAGTGACCTGGAAGACAGAATGGTGGAATTCACTGCCACGGAACAGAATAAAGAAAAAGAATGAAAAGAAATGAAGACAGCCTAAGAGACCTCTGGGACAACATTAAACACAACAACATTCGCATTATAGGGGTCCCAGAAGGAGAAGAGAGAGAGAAAGGACCCGAGAAAATATCTGAAGAGATTATAGTCGAAAACTTCCCTAACATGGGAAAGGAAATAGCCACCCAAGTCCAGGAAGCGGAGAGAGTCCCATACAGGATAAACCCAAGGAGAAACACGCCGAGACACATAGTAATCAAACTGGCAAAAATTAAAGACAAAGAAAAATTATTGAAAGCAGCAAGGGAAAAACGACAAATAACATACAAGGGAACTCCCATAGGTTAACAGCTGATTTCTCAGCAGAAACTCTACAAGCCAGAAGGGAGTGGCAAGACATATTTAAAGTGATGAAAGGGAAGAACCTACAACCAAGATTACTCTACCCGGCAAGGATCTCATTCAGATTTGATGGAGAAATCAAAAGCTTTACAAACAAGCTAAAGCTAAGAGAATTCAGCACCACCAAACCAGCTCTACAACAAATGCTAAAGGAACTTCTCTAAGTGGGAAACACAAGAGAAGAAAAGAACCTACAAAACTAAACCCAAAACAATTAAGAAAATGGTAACAGGAACATACATATCAATAATTACCTTAAACGTGAATGGATTAAATGCTCCAGCCAAAAGACACAGGCTTGCTGAATGGATACAAAAACAAGACCCATATATATGCTGTCTACAAGAGACCCACTTCAGACCTAGGGACACATACAGACTGAAAGTGAGGGGATGGAAAAAGATATTCCATGCAAATGGAAATCAAAAGAAAGCTGGAGTAGCAATACTCAGTAGCATATCAGATAAAATAGACTTTAAAATAAAGAATGTTACAAGAGACAAGGATGGACACTACATCATGATCAAGGGATTAATCCAAGAAGAAGATATAACAATTATAAATATATATGCTAGGAGCACCTCAATACATAAGGCAACTGCTAACAGCTCTAAAAGAGGAAATCGACAGTAACACAATAATAGTGGGGGACTTTAACACCTCACTTACGCCAATGGACAGATCATCCAAACAGAAAATAAAGAAGGAAACACAAGCTTTAAATGACACAATAGACCAGATAGATTTAATTGATATTTATAGGACATTCCAACCAAAAACAGCAGATTAAACTTTCTTCTCAAGTGTGCACAGAACATTCTCCAGGATAGATCACATCTTGGGTCACAAATCAAGCCTCAGTAAATTTAAGAAAATTGAAATCATATCAAGCATCTTTTCTGACCACAACGTTATGAGATTAGAAATGAATTACAGTGGGAAAAGCATAAAAAACACAAACACATGGAGGCTAAACAATACGTTACTAAATAACCAAGAGATCACTGAAGAAATCAAAGAGGAAATCAAAAAATACCTAGAGATAAATGACAATGAAAACACGACGATCCAAAACCTTTGGGATGCAGCAAAAGCAGTTCTAAGAGGGAAGTTTATAGCTATACAAGCCTACCTCAAGAAACAAAAATAATCTCAAATAAACAATCTAACCTTGCACCTAAAGGAACTAGAGAAAGAAGAACAAATAAAACCCAAAGTTTGCAGGAGAGAAATCATAAAGATCAGAGCAGAAATAAATGAAATAGAAACAAAGAGAACAATAGCAAAGATCAATAAAACGAAAAGCTGGTTCTTTGAGAAGATAAACAAAATTGATAAACCATTAGCCAGACTCATTAAGAAAAAGAGGGAGAGGACTCAAATCAATAACATTAGAAATGAAAAAGGAGAAGTTACAACAGACACTGCAGAAATACAAAGCGTCCTAAGAGACTACTACAAGCAACTCTATGCCAATAAAATGGACAACCTGGAAGAAATGGACAAATTCTTAGAAAGGTATAACCTTCCAAGACTGAACCAGGAAGAAACAGAAAATATGAACAGACCAATCACAAGTAATGAAATTGACACTGTGATTAAAAATCTTCCAACAAACAAAAGTCCAGGACCAGATGGCGTCACAGGTGGATTCTATCAAACATTTAGAGAAGACCTAACACCCATCCTTCTCAAACTCTTCCAAAAAACTGCAGAGGAGGGAATACTCCTAAACTCATTCTATGAGGCCACCATCACCCTGATACCAAACCAGACAAAGATGTCACAAAAAAAGAAAATTACAGACCAATATCACTGATGAATATAGATGCAAAAATCCTCAACAAAATACTAGCAAACAGAATCCAACAACACATTAAAAGGATCATACACCATGATCAAGTGCGATTTATCCCAGAGATGGAAGGATTC
This sequence comes from Balaenoptera physalus, assembly GCF_965194825.1. Classification (NCBI taxonomy): domain Eukaryota; kingdom Metazoa; phylum Chordata; class Mammalia; order Artiodactyla; family Balaenopteridae; genus Balaenoptera; species Balaenoptera physalus. Next base: position 54,298,544 of record NC_138886.1, read on the forward strand.
TTCAATATACGCAAATCAGTCAATGTGATACACCATATCAACAAATTGAAGAAGAAAAACCACCTGATCATCTCAATAGATGAAGAAAAAGCTTTTGACAAAATTCAACACCCATTTATCATAAAAACTCTCCAGAAAGTGGGCATACAGGGAACCTACCTCACATAATAAAGGCCATATATGACAAACCCACAGCTAACATCATTCTCAATGGTGAAAAACTGAAAGCATTTCCTTTAAGATCAGGAACAAGACAAGGATGTCCACTCTCACCACTATTATTCAACATAGTTTTGGAAATCCTAGCCATGGCAATCAGAGAAGAAAAAGAAATAAAAGCAATACAAATTGGAAAAGAAAAAGTAAAACTGTCGCTGTTTGCAGATGACATGATACTATACATAGAGAATCCTAAACATGCCACCAGAAAACTACTAGAGCTAATCAATGAATTTGGTAAAGTTGCAGGATACAAAATTAATGCACAGAAATCTCTTGCATTCCTATACACTAATGATGAAAAATCTGAAAGAGAAATTAAGGAAACATTCCCATTTACCATTGCAACAAAAAGAAAAAATACCTAGGAATAAACCTACCTAGGGAGACAAAAGACCTTTATGCAGAAAACTATAAGACACTGATGAAAGAAATTAAAGATGATACAACAGATGGAGAGATATACCATGTTCTTGGATTGGAAGAATCAATATTGTGAAAATGACTATACTACCGAAAGCAATCTACAGATTCAATGCAATCCCTATCAAATTACCAATGGCATTTTTTACGGAACCAGAAAAAAAAATCTTAAAATTTGTATGGAGACACAAAAGACCACGAATAGCTAAAGCAGTCTTGAGGGGAAAAAATGGAGCTGGAGGAATCAGACTCCCTGACTTCATACTATACTACAAAGCTACAGTAATGAAGACAATATGGTACTAGCACAAACACAGAAATATAGATCAATGGAACAAGATAGAAAGCCCAGAGATAAACCCACGCACCTATGGTCAACTAATCTATGACAAAGGAGGTAAGGATATACAATGGAGAAAAGACAGTCTCTTCAATAAGTGGTGTTGGGAAAACTGGACAGCTACATGTAAAAGAATAAAATTAGAACACTCTCTAACACCACGCACAAAAATAAACCCAAAATGGATTAGAGACCTAAATATAAGACTGGACAGCATAAAACTCTTAGAGGAAAACACAGGAGGAACACTCTTTGACATAAATCACAGCAAGATCTTTTTTGATCCACCTCTTAGAGTAATGGAAATAAAAACAAAAATAAACAAATGGGACCTAATGAAATGTAAAAGCTTTTGCACAGCAAAGGAAACCATAAACAAGACGAAAAGGCAACCCTCAGAATGAGAGAAAATATTTGCAAACGAATCAATGGACAAAGGATTAATCTCCACAATATATAAACAGCTCATGCAGCTCAATATTAAAAAACAAACAACCCAGTCCAAAAATGGGCAGAAAACCTAAATAGACTTTTCTCCAAAGAAGACATACAGATGGCCAAGAAGCACATGAAAAGCTGCTCAACATCACTAATTATTAGAGAAATGCAGATCAAAACTTCAATGAGGTATCACCTCACACCAGTCAGAATGGCCATCATCAGAAAATCTACAAACAACAAATGCAGGAGAGGGTGTGGAGAAAAGGGAACCCTCTTGCACTGTTGGTGGGAATGTAAATTGATACAGCCACTATGAAGAACAGTATGGAGGTTCCTTAAAAAACTAAAAATAGAATTACCATACGACCCAGCAATCCCACTACTGGGCATATACCCAGAGAAAACCATAATTCAAAAAGACACATGTATCTCAGTGTTCATAGTAGCGCTATTTACAATAGCCAGGTCATGGAAGCAACCTAAATGCCCATCAACAGACAAATGGATGAAGAAGATGTTTTACATATATACAATGGAATATTACTCAGCCATAAAAAGGAACGAAATTGGGTCATTTGTAGAGACGTGGATGGATCTAGAGACTGTCATACAGAGTGAAGTAAGTCAGAAAGAGAAAAACAAATATTGCGTATTAACGCATATATGTGGAACCTAGAAGAATGGTACAGATGAACCGGTTTGCAGGGCAGAAATTGAGACAATGATGTAGAGAACAAACGTATGGACAGCAAGGGGGGAAAGCGGCGGGGGGTTGGGGGGGTCGTGGTGTGATGAATTGGGTGATTGGGATTGACATGTATACACTGAAGTGTATAAAATGGATGATTAATAAGAACCTGCTGTATAAAAAAAAAATAAAAGAAAAAAATAAAGCAACATTACTGATAAAAAAAAATTAATACGGAGTTGACGTTGAGTCAATTACCCTAAAAATGCCAACATAAACACTAGAGCAGGATCTCTTTCATTGTCAAGTACATACAATTTAAATATTTCAGTGTATATTGATGTATTGAGGAACCTACAGATGGCAAGAAAAGATATTACCATTGAATAACACATTTTTAAAAACTTTCTGTTTTGAGAAAACTGTAGATTCACATGCAGTTTTGAGAGATAATACAGAGAGATCCCATATACCCTTTATCTAATTTTCCACAAATATTTTTAAATAAAGTCATTTCTTTTTATGAAAAAAATATTAAAAGCCATTTAGGAAGACCTAATAGGTATCCTATGAACATAGACTGGAAACTGAACTCCATAAAAACTATAATTCTTCCAACATTGATATATAGATTCAATGTAATCTCAATCAAAACCCCAAGAAATTGTTAAAGGAATTGGATAAACTGATTCTCGTTTTAATTTGAAATACAAAAGGCTAAAAATAGCCAAGATTTTCTTGAAGATGAAGAACAAGATGGGAAGACTTACTCTACCTGATACCAAATGAGCGTGGTATCAGCATAAGGATAGACATATGGACCTAGGGCAGGATGAAGAGGCAAAGAAACAGACGTACCCGTATTTGGACACTTCTATTATGACAAAGGAAGCATTGCAGGGCAGAAGGGAAAGGAGAGTCTTTTTGAAAAACGGAGTTGGGGCAATTAGATCTCCAAATGGAAAAAAGAATGAGATTATAGCCCTACAGCTCAACATAACTAAATCCATACTAGAGGGATTATAGACCTATGTGCGAAACGCAAGACAATAACATTTATAGGTGGTAATCTAGGAGAATATCTTCATGATTTTGCATTAGCGGAAAGGTTTTGCCCCTGCACCCAGAGCGTGTGCTGAGAGTGATGGAGTCGTTGTCGGGGAATTTGGTCAGTCTGTACTGGAACCCTTGCCAGCCCCGTAGGAGCAATAATGTGTCCCATGTCATGTGTCTTTATGTTACCGCCACTTGGCTACTGCCTGAGTATGCTTCCCCACTGTGCCAAACCAGGGCCACTAGACCAAAGGGAGCCCAGGGGAGATGGAGGAGAGCCCCAGCATTTTTATCTGTGGCTAGAACTGGTTTTCTTAATGTATTGGGGCCTGAGAATGTGAGTACTGGACGTCAACTCTACAACAAGGAAAGTTTGCACTGCTGGAAGAAAGACAACAGTTACTTCTTTCCGTCGATTCTGCATGTTATGTGTCAGTCGTTTGTTGTTCTGTGTGCAGTGTGGGGTCGAAAGCAGAAGAAAATGAGGTCTCTGCCCAGGTGATAGTTTAAAAACCTCTTTGGTGGCCTACTTAACTGTAATTTGTTTTAGTTTTAAACAGCATGTAAGCAAAGCAAACGGGATTTAACAGACCTGGAATGCAAAGCACATGGAAGAGTCAGGTTGATCCTGAGGTGGATTACAGATTGGGCAGCTTTCCATCATCTGGAAAGAACTAGCTATTAAAGATAGGCAACATTAAAGAGTGTCTTATTGGAAAGATATAGGAACATCATGAACTATTTCTCTCCCTTTCCTCTTCCCCCATCCCCCATTTCTAAAATGTCTCAGACCTTTTCCATGATTTTTGAAATTTCACCTTGGAGGAATTTCTTTAAGTTTTGACCCCTGTTACAACATGAGGAAAACCAGCACGATCACCAGCATTTTGGTGTAAATAACTTACCCCAGAAAATAGGTTTTGATGAGGAGAAAGCATGAAGCACTAACAGGAGTGAAGAATGGGTTTCCAAGGGGCAGAGGCACGAAAGCAAGAAGCAGAACTGAAAGGACAGGTGTCCCAAGAAAAAGATGGGAACAGATGTAGCTCAACCTTGGAGTTTAGCAGGAGGATCTGGGTTAGAATTGTGACTGTATTGGGCTAGTGACTCAACCAATTAGAGCCTCATTTTTCTCAGCTGTAAAATGGGAATATGTACCCTGGGCCCCTGTTTAAGAATTAAATGAGATAATGCTGTTGAAGCACCTGATGGAATGTGGGTCCCAGCATAGGAGTTCATTGTTAGCTCTCTGTTGCCAGGGTTCTGCTTTTTTCTACCAACACTAATCTTTTTCAGTGCCAGTTCCTTCATGGTATCTTCCATCTATTCATTCACTTAAATATTTTCATTGCTCTATGGCTTTCAGATGACTTAGGAAAACATTCTTTAGAAAAAAGCAGGATGAGCCTATTTTGTATTCCTCATCACTTAATATTTTTTCATACTCCCTTTCAGGAATTGGAAGAAAATGAAAGTATCAATTTGCTTTCACATTTTTTTTCTTACTTCAACTTGACAATGTTTCTTACATCTCTCTCCTGATGAAATGTATGGAAGTATTGATAAAGTACATCATGAACTGAAATAATACATGAATAGTTTGGACATGACTCAAGGACAAGGATATTGAGAATGAAGTCTACCTTCCCAGAAGCAATGACACTGTCTTTGAATGAACAAGGCCAAAAGAGAATCTAATTTATTGAAAAGGAACATAGCTATTTCTTTCCCTTTAAAGCAGTGACTTTTAAACTTTTTTCCTTTTTTTAACCTCAACCCACAGCAAGAAATACATTTTACATTGTGACCTGATACACACATATGCATTGCATGTATGTGTCTGTCTGAAATGAGAATTTCATGGAATAAAACTTACTGTATTTCATACACCCGGAAATGTTCCTTTCTACTCTAATCTTTTAAAATGCTGTTTGAGACCATCATATTGATTTTATGTTTCCCTTTTCAAAAACCTTTGCTTCAGGGTTTAACTTATTTTGCTTCTTTGAGTGAAAAGTCTCCTCATGTTGGTTTTAAATGCATTTAATTTGGTGCTATTCCCATTTTTGGGGATCTGCGTCTCCAAATATAAATATTAGCTAAGATGGAAGAATACAGAGAAAAATCCGTTTATGACTGGCTTGGTTAAGTTACCTGCCACACAAGCAAATGCGATAAGGGAGCTCTTACCATCTTCTATATTTCCTGTCCATTCAACTTCCTTTCTTATTCTCTATTTCTTTCTTATTTTCCCCAAAGACTAGTTTTCAGTTTTTACTAGGCATCACAGGATTACTTAAGTGAAGGGAGGGGACTAACATTTAATGAGCAACTGACTATACATTATTTCTTCTCAATAACTGCTCAAGGGATTTTTTTATGCATTTCTTTGTACTCATAAGGAAACCAGGATTTAGAGAAGTAAAGTAACTTCCCTAAGGTCAAAAAGCTCAAAAAGCGGGTTCATAGTAGAACTAACCCACAAAACCAGGTCTGGCTAACACCAAAATTACTGCAATGTATTTCCTTTATGTCAGTATAAAGTTAAAACCACACACAAAAATTAGACCTTATGCTTTTAGTCTGCTAACTCTAGTAAAGCGTGCTTGTATCACTTCTCTTTGAATTGTTGTTGTTGTTGTTGTTAGACTTTCACATTTACCAAGTATTATACAGAACGTATGTTGAACTTTCCAACATGTATTCATGCGTTCATTCTCCCAGCATACCAGTTATTCATTTAGAGCACTCTGGAGCTTATAACCTACTTACGTAATTTCTTCCCACAAGGATTCCATGTTTTCTGTTGGCTTCCAAACCCAGGATTCTAATTTATCTCTGCATTACAACATTTGCTTTTATAGTAACCACCTCAATATTGAAGAGAATATTAAAATAAAAAATGCTTTCTTTTGTAACCTTTAGTTCTCAGCAGAGGCCATTAGGGACTTTAAAATAATCACGTTTAAAGCTGATTCTTGCATTGGTAAACACTTTGCATGAAGTTAAATAAGCTTTGCCTGTTCTAGGAGAGAGAGTGGATTAAATTAACCAACAGTGCATGTCACTTGCCCGAAGCGACAAGAATAAGGAAGAGATTGTACCCACTCCTCTACTCCAGTTAAGCTGCCTCTTTCTCCTGAAATTGGATTGAGATTCCAGGGCATCTCTTAACCCACAGGAGACACTGGATCTAATGCAGAAGCAGGTACCCAGTGCCTTCTTTAAGTTAACAGCTCTATTGAAATGTAATTTACATACTACAACCCAGGACGGTTTCTACCCATAAGAAAATTTCTAACTCTGAAACTTGCAAAGAAAGGAATAATAAACACAAATTTCATGCTTCACCAGTTTACACTCCACCAGTCTCTGTTATAATTTCGCTCACTCCCTCTTCCCCATTTTTCTTTCCCACTGCTCCACTCACAGTATATTGACACATCCACCCTGGTATTTTCACACATGGCCTTTCAAGGATTCCATACCAACTATGTTTTATTCCAAGGTAAGAGCAGCTATAAAATAGCATCATTAAACTTGAACATACAATCATCGCTGTGTTAGGGCAGAACTACAATTACACCTGATGCTTTCTCTTCAGAGAGAAACAAATTGCAGGAGGAGTGGACTTTGAGATATAATTTTTCATATCACCATTAACAATTAATATCAAGTTTTTCCCTCACAGGATTTGGATGGTTGCAGCAATAGAGATGGACTCCAGTCCAGTGAGGCCATTACATCAAAGTGAGAACACCAGTGTGATTTTCTGAATAATGTCAACGGTGATGTCTTTCTTAAATTTTGACACTCCTTATGCCAACTTTCTAACTCATTCAAAGCCAACAGATATATAAGTTGTTTTAGTATCCAAAAGATCCTATCAACCAGCCCCCCCCCCAAAAATGTTTAGCCTTAGCTGCATCACATTTTGAGATTACATTATTCTCAGGTGACAGTGGGAGATGCCATATAACAGGATGCCCTGCTGGAGATGAATTAATCTGTGTTTTTTACTGTTCTGTGGAAAAGGAACACCCAGAAAACCAACTCTGGAACTCACATTTAGAGTAGGGAGGTGAGGACGTCCTGGAATCATCTGGAAGCTAGCTTTACTTCAATAGGTTGGGGCAGGGCAGATCATCCTGTTTTGAGGGGAAAGAGTAAAATGAAAACCTGTGCACCCAGCAATGATGGAGGAATAGAAGTTGAGTACTCTTTCGTCCCCAAAAGGAGGTTTAATCAGGAAGCTTATGTTTTCATGTCAGGAAAGGGAAAGTTATCTAAACCTTGAGGGTGTAGATTCCTGAAAGGAAACGAGGTGAGTGGAAAAGCTGAGCCTCAATGAAGCAGCTGAAGAACCAAAGTGGAAGGAGCTGTATCTCTTAAAGGACCACGGAAGCCTGAATGGGAATCCGGACAGTAAGCCAGCAACTCAGAGTGAACCAGAACCTTCTGTGGGACTGCAAAGGGCAAATTCACCACAGTAACATGGCTGAAGAGCCAGAAACATCTTAGGTGTAGAAGTTGTACTGACTGTTTTGGACTATATAAGGTCCAGAATTTTTTTTTTGGGGGGGGGTCATTTATGGAGACAGGATATATTGGTTTTCTATTGCTGCTATAACCAATCACTACAAACTGTAGTGGCTTAAAACAACAAAGCTTGATTATCTTACAGTTCTGTAGACTTGCAGTCTGAAATGAGTCTCCACTGGGGTAGAAGCAAGGTGTCAGAGCTGCATCTCTTCTGGATGCTCCAGGGGAGAATCCATTTCCTCACATTTTCCAGCATCTAGAGGCAGCCCACACTCCTTGGCTGGTAACCCTCTTGCTCAAGCACATCAGATTGACCCCTTCTCTGTGGCTCTCTTTCTTCTGCCTCCCTCTTCCACTTGTAAGGACCCTTGTGATTATATTGGGATCACTTGGATAATTCCCTTATTTAAAGGTCAGCTGATGAGCAACCTTAATTCTATTTGCAACCTAAATTCCTCTTGGCCATGTAACCTAACATATTCACAGGTTCCAGAGATTAGGAGGCAGACATCTTTTGGGAGGGGCCTCATTCTGCCTCCCCTGGGAGCTCCAACAGGGAGTTGCTGAATGTCCTGATAATATGGTAGGTGGGTAAGGAGTGCAAGCAAGCTGAGGAAAGGACTCAACCCTGGCTCTCAGCACTGGCTATACATAGAATCGTGTGGAAGGAAACCTTCAAAAATACTAATGCTCAGGTCACACCCTCACATGTTCTAATAGGTTTGGGATGGATTCCAGACATAGTGATGTTGGGATATTTAGATCTGAGTGACCCAGGTGATTTTTATTTGCAGGCAGGGTCAAGAACCATTGATCTAGGAAATGGGAGTTGCTATTCTGACTCCAGGGGATAAGACAGAAACTCAGATCACACATGTCCTAGAGTCTTGTGTTCTTTTCTGACTTCTATCAGTTACTTCTGCTATACATCAAGCCCCACTTCTTTAATTTACCTCTATCAAATTTAATATATGGGTTTTAAATATTCTTAGATGTAAAGAAATCTTCCCTTAGAAAAACTATTATTTAAAGTTGCATTTTATACATTTTAATTTACTTTCCCAATCTGTCTAAAATTGTTTTCCAAAAATATTTTTAACTGAAAAATTACATCATTAAGAGTTCATCAATAATAGTTTATTTCACTATGTATACCTTGCTCGTTTGTAATGAAGAGTTAAACCATATTTCATTTACCTTAATGAAATCTACTTTCATGAGGATTCACTGTATAGTGTTTACTTCATAAACACTTCATGGTATTTCAATCAGTTTATGCTTTATTTTGTGACTTTTCTTACTTTTATTTCATTCTTGCATATAAAATTGTTGGTAGTTGCCATGGTAATTCTAATTGATTTCTTTCTGCTGTTTTTGTAGGCTTTTAAAGAGATTTGCACAATACATCATTCACATTGTTATTTTTATCTCTGTAAATTTGTAATGGCCTCTCCAAAAAAAAAGCTGTGTAACAAGAGCATCAGATGTTACTTTGCTCAGTGGTGAAGGCTGTGAAGAACAGAAGGAAACTGAGGAAGAAAAGCCAAGCCGGGAAGAGAAATGAAGAAGAGGGTTAGAATTCAGTAGTAAAAGTGTGTGCCATACAAAAGGAAGAGTTCAGGCACCCGAGTGAGCAGCAATGCGAGGGCCAGAGATGTGCTTTTTAGAGAGGATTGAACTTGTCAATGTGACTCAGCTCTGGAAGACCAATAAATGAGGGAGGGAGAGGCAGGAGAAGCAACCAGGTGACAATGTTACCATGTTCTTTGTTTATCCCCTGGTGAATATCAAACCTTCTCTGCTTCTACCACACACACACACACACACACACGCACGCATGCATGCACACACCAGCATGCGCTCATGGAATGCATCAGTACATCTACTGTCAGGACCAGCTAACATTCTCATATCAGTAAACCAGAGCTGTGTTCTCTGACAGATGCTGTGTGTTGTGATTAACTGCCTTCTTCTGGGGAATGAGAGACCATACCATTTGCAGCCCTAGAGATCGTCAGAAAATGAGCGTAAAGATTCTTGGGGATCTGGAATGACTTGGATTTGGTATTAGGTTCACTGTAGAATTCCAGAAAGTTTACTTTTTTTTTTTTTTAACTTATACCACGTCTTTTCCTGAAACCCAATTGTTGTGGAGTGAAAAAAAAAATTCAATACTGTACAAGCAAATAAGAAAGTAAAGGTAATTTCAAACCATTATGTTGTACACCTGAAACTAATATAATGCTATGTCAATTACACCTCAATAAAAAAAGTAAGTAAAGGTAGAAGAGTAAACTGAAGTAAATTTAGGACACTGCCAGGTGCACTATGAGGTCTGTATAATGATTAAAGACCAATTGTGAATTTGCCTCTCAGCTTCCTGGTGGCAAAGCAACGAGGAAAGCAAGATCAGAGTCAAGACGCTAAGCGCCTGTGAAGGAAACATTTATCAGGTGCATTGAAGGAACACAGCCTTTCAAAGAACTGACACAAGTAAGAAATTCCCCAAGAGGAGGGGATATTATAATGTAATGGACAATCGCCTCACCAATACTCCTGCAATAAGAAACAGCAAGTTTCACATAGCCATTTTTAAAAAAACTTGCATCAACTGAAGTCAACGTCTATCTGTTGAGCATAATGCTGGAGCACAGCTCAGAGAGAGCTCTTAAATGAGGGTGAAGAGTTCTGAAAGCCAGCTATCCTGCTCTCAGACGATGTTGGGGATCCAGGAAGCCACTCTATGTGGAGAGGACTACATAGCCAGCATACATGTTTTGGAGAAAGTTTATACCCCGTCCCATTGCATGGTAATTTCAAGAGACCCGATGAGATTGTACCCTACAAGCCTTTTCAGATTCTCACCTTACAACAATGAAACATCACCCCATCCTTCTGTACCCATGAGAAAAGATCTTGGGAATAGCAAACGTGATTTATCTGAGGAACCCATTGTAAAAATTACATTACACAGGCCTATGTGAAATATGCAAAAGCTTTGGAAAACAAATGCCTAGCATAATCCACCATAAAACTTTTAGATAAATTATTATGACCCTGTTCCTCTGGTACAAGCATAAATGTGTTTCCGATAAACGCATTTTATTATGTTTTGCTTCATAAGACCACCCGATTATAAATTCAGGATGGTTAAAAGAAAAATTTAAGAGCCTCTCTTCCTTTGGCAGTCAGAACAAGGTTTTTTAAATCAAAAACATATGTTTAAATTTAGCTCCACATGTGCCAGCTAGTTATTGACTGATTACTGACATGTGTTTGAGCTCTAGGGAGCTCAGATCTCTCTCTGCTTCTCTCCCCAGCTCCTCAGCACCACTCATCTCACGCACACATGCACACATGCACACATGCATGCACATGCACACCACACATTGGGAATTCTGATATTTAGTAGGTAACCGGGACCTAGTATTCAGAGTAAACACGTGACTTGATAAAAGAACAGAATGGGATGCTGTATGCGGTACCCTACCTTAGGGGGCACAAATGAATGATTCTTGCCAAAATCTGAATACCCCTTGAGTTTGTCTTGTTCTTTAGCAAATTGTTTTCCTCTGAATGTTTCTCAGTTATGTCCATGACATACCAGAAACAATGTATTTTTAAATCAGTTCTTCCCTAGGTAAGTGAAAACAACATTCTGCTGGTGGGATCATCCCAGCAAATTACAGTGGGAATACAGCTTTGAAAACCATCTGGTTTTGTTCCTCTTGGTTGCCAGATCCCAGGTCTGGTGGCAATGGTAATAGGTCTCACAGACCCCCAACAAGGGGGAGCGAATTGAACAAGGCCCCAGCTGGGACACTGTGAAATCCATCACCACACTGTGATTGGTGCCACTTTTGCCACGCTGTTCTCAGCCAATGGCTGAGTGGGCAGGGATGCTTAGGCAGGCCCATTCCTGGGAGACCCAGAAATCTTCTGACAGCTCCAGGACTCCCTGACAGCCTTGCGTCTTGGGATGCTTCTATTCAGTCTTTCCTTTTTCTCTCCTTCACTTAGCATCAGATTTGCATCAGGTCTGCAGACTCATTTTTCAGCTCCCTCCCCATTTTCTCTCACACAGGCAGTTCCCCTAAGAAAACCTTTGCCTGTTTAATCCTGCCTTGGCATCTGCTTCTTGGAGGACCAGGACTGATATAACATACTGTTTAGTTTTAAAGGTAGGTTGTGTTACCTACACCTAAGGAAATAACATCTTCATAGAGTCAAGAACTGTGGCTCTAAATTAGTCTTCTGCTGGAAAAAGATGTATTACATTTTGAGCATAATATTTTGAGCATAATATTGCCATGCATAGATTTGGATCCTGAATTGAACCAGGTTAAAATTCCTTATAAATGATGTTCCAAAATAAATCTCTAGTTCGTTTTCTTGTCCAAGAAGCCACAGTGTTTCCTCTAATCCTAAAGTCATCAATAATCCATCTATTCTTCCCAAGAATGCTGAGATTTTGTTTTCTAGAACCCCACTTTCACATAAATCATACCTGTTCATTTCTTTTCCTTTTCCATTATGGTTTATTACAGGATACTGAATACAGTTCCCTGTGCTATGCTAAGTAGGACCTTGTTGTTTATCTAGTTTATATATATTAATAGAAGTTTGTATCTGCTAATCCCAAACTCCTACTTTATCCCTTCCCCACTCTCTTTCCCCTTTGGTAACCATAAGTTTGTTTTCTATGTTTGTGAGTCTGTTTCTGTTTCATAAATAAGTTCATTTGTGTCGTACTTTAGATTCCACATATAAGTGATATCATATGGTATTTGTCTTTCTTGTACTGACTTACATCACTTAGTATGATAATCTGTAGGTCCATCCATGTTGCTGCACATGGCATTAGTCCGTTCTTTTTTTATGGCTGAGTAATATTCCATTGTGTATATGTACCACATCTTATTCATCCATTCATCTGTTGACGGACACTTAGGTTGCTTCCATATCTTGGCTATTGTAAATAGTACTGCTATGAACATTAAGGTGCATGTATCTTTTCGAATTAGAGTTTTCTCCAGATATATGACCATGAGTGGGATTGTTGGATCATATGGCAATACTACTCATACCTGTTAAGTTTGTCAGTTAGAATGTGCCAGTTAAAATACATACTGTAGCCTAAATCTCAACCTTTCACATGATTGACAACATTGGCAATATTGAGCTTTATACTGTTGCTTACGTGAGAGATCCATCCTGAAATCGTGCGGACGGGTCAGTACTAATTTAAGACCACTCAAGGAAATGCAGCTTTTTGGGGTCCTCTGAAGTAGCAGTCAAACCCTATTCTCTCTCTGAATTTGTAACCATCTAAAAAGTTAGACAACGGAGCCAGATAGAGACCAAAAGATCGTCTTTTAATATTTGGAACATCTTGCGTCTAGACCGTGGGTTGCCCATCCAATCTAGGTAGTACAAATGGAAACTGTAGGACTCCCAGCTGTAGGACTGAGCACAGCAAAGGATGGAATGTTACATGTGGCCAGTGGGAGATTCCAAAGAAAAGAGCAAGTCCTATCCAAGAACAGCTGAGCTCAAAAATAAAACCATCAGTCTGTTCTCTACCTCACAACTGAGATAAGTTGTTTGTCCTCTCTTGGGGAGCAGTGAGAGAGGGACAGAAAGAAGCTTCCTAATTCTTCTGAAAAGACAGCAGTTTTATTGTGTGGGCCATGGTGGAAAATCAGAGAGAGAGAGAGAGAAAAAGAGAAATAGTTTGTCCTACAAAACCCAGTCCTTGATCTACTGACAGGGAGGTCAGTGGCATTAACTCTGTGTGTGAAGGACAGAGCACCACTGGGCCACCTTAGCTATGGGTCAGCCAGAATAGGCGTTACACAGAAAGCAAAGCAAACTTTCCTTTCCTTCATTTCATTACTAGTCACATGTTTCAGAACAATTCATTCAAGATTCACATAAAGTTAGCTATGGGCTTTTCTAAATAGAGCTCTTACAGCTTAAAAATAAATCGGAGGCTTTTAAAGCTCTGTAATTATCTTGTCTATTATCTCATCTGCTGCTTCATCTTTCATTCCCTCCCTTGATCTTTTATCTGTATGGGGGTTTGCCATTTTTGCATAGTTTTTAAAGCAAATTCTGGATATTTTCAGAGATGGAGGGTAGGAGAATAGATATGTCACAATTTGTGTTACTTACTCACTTTTTTGGGTAATTAACTCAAGAACCTGATGAGTAACAAGCACCTGGGCATTTGGAATTTGAGGAAGAATTTTAATTGTATCATTTCATTGCTGTGATCATACTTAAAGATGAAAATTCTTACAGTTTCCTGCACTGTGGCACTTATATCTTTATTTAAGTCACATTTAAAAATTGCATATTCTTAGGGACTCCATCCTTAGTGATGTATATAAATAATTTAGAGCTTAGTGACCTCTGTAAACTAACTCTTCTAACAGGGGGAAAATGTGTAGAAAGAACATGATATATTTCAGAAAAAGTTGTGTTTGACTGAAATATCACAAAAATAGACGTAACTGTATGTATACTTTTCTGATTTAAAAAGTATTCCATACTCATGCAAACTTCAGAAATTACAAAAAATATATAAGGTAGAAGAAAAAGAATATAAAGGAGAATAAAACCCATCCTTCTAATTATCATTTGATGCAACCATTAACATTTTGGTATCTTTCTTTACAATATTTTACATCACACATACACGTATACACACACAATGGATCATACTAAGCAGAGTTTTATATCCAGTTTTTTTCATGTGTGAGCATTTTCCTATATCATTTTGTAGACACTAAAATGTTTTTTAATGATGGCATACATAAGAATTTATCTTCAAGTATCTTGACAGACCACTCTTAAATATATAACATTTGTTACTCTAAAATTTTCATCATTGTAACTAATGCTGTCATAAATATACTAAGTTTCTGACTGTACTGCTGATTCTTTCCATAGGAAATAAAACAAAATTACTGAATTAAAAGGTATTAACATTTGAAAGGCTAAGATCAAGTAACTTACTTTGGGGGAGAACCCATGGAGACACTTCCTTTCTGGTTTCAGAATAGCTGGGAAGCCAAACTAATAGTCAGAAGTTCCCTCAGGGAGTATAGAATCAGGGCAAGAGGTGGCGGTCTTAAAGGATACTTCATTCAGGTCATGGTGAGCCTGATATCTATGACTTCCTCAGTTGAACTGATGTCTTTACACTAAAATCTTTTGTCATCACAAACCTTATTTATACTGCAATTTAGTTGGCTCTTGGCTTGCAATATTTACCATATTATAAAGCACTTTAAAACTCTGCATGTGCACAGATTACTCTACCCAATCAACAAAGGGCTTCATTTGTCCCAACTGAAACACCAGCTAAAGGGCCACTGCTGGGCCTTGGGCTTTCAGACTAGAGCACGCTGATATAAACCACTAAGAGACCAAGACACTCTGGGGAATTAAAGTTAACTAGGGAGGACTGAGCATCTAGCCTTGAGGGAGACAGATTCACATGACAAAAATCAAAAAGGAGAAATAGATACTGATTGCTCAGATGTGTTTATGACAGATACATCTACTGGTAAAAGATATAATTTCTACTTTTTTCATATTTTACATAAATAACCAGTTTGCTATATACTTTTGACTATTCTATTATTCTTCTGACAATTTCAGTATCTTTTCATTTCTCTTGGGAGTTGGGGGAGTTATGGATGTATTTTCCTCTAACTCACCCAAACCCTCTGCCAAAGGTAGGTCTGGAGTCAGATGTAAAATCAAATTCAAATATATGTGCAGATTGAGCAAGATACTAGCCAGGAAGAGTCCAGGACTGTTCACACCTGGGAAGTCCACTGCTGTCTTCCTAGTTCAACATGGATACGTCTGCATGCCTCAAAGGCACACAAGAATGTCAGGCGCTCTGATGTGCTGCTCTTTGGAGGCTAAATTAGATTGATTAACTTGGGAGTTTACAGGCCTTGGGAGTATCCCTCAACTAGACAGATCTTAAAAAATGCAGATAATAGAACCAATATTTAACAAGTACGGGGGGAACAGATATTTGGTGAGATGAGGAGTGTTGAGAATTCCGAGTTCACTCAGTCAAAAACGGTGATTCATTCATTCCTTCAGCAAATATTTACTGAACATCTACTATAGGGTGATACTAAACTAGACACTATGGATTTAGAGATAAGCAAGACAGACAAGATCCTTGTTCTATTTTCTAAACTCATGATGGAGGGGATAGAAAACAAACATACACAAAGGCAGTGCAATTTTGAGTAGTGATAAGTGTTAGAAAGAAAAATGAAGCAGTGTAAGGGGATGGAGAGTGATGGGGCTGCTACCTTAGTTAGGGGAGGTCAGACCTGAATGAAGCGAGGGAGCAAAGCTATTAGAAGGCACAGAGGAAGAGTCTCCCAGGTGGAGGGAACAGCAAGGTCAAAGGTCCTGAGGCAGGAAGAAGCTTGGCATGTTTGAGCTATGGCAGAAAGGCCTTTGTGGTAGACAGAGCAGAGAAAGCAAGGGAGAGAATGCTAAAAAAATGAGCTCAGAGAAATGGAGGAAGCTAAGACCTTCTACAAAAGGTAATGAACAGAAGTCTAGGTTTTATTTTCATTGCTCTATAGAAAGCCTATGGAGGGTTTGATCTGAATAGTAACATAACCTGATATACTGTTGGAAAGTATAACTCTGCCTGCTCTGTGGAAGAGCAAGAATAGAAGCAGGAAGACCATTGGCGGTCCTGGTGTTGACAGAGGGTGACTGGGATTACAAGGATGGTAGGAGAGATAGAGAGTAGTCAGGTTGATGACAGGTTCTGAAATAGTTAATAAAATTTGCTGAAGAATGAATATGGGTTGTGAAGAAAAGAGAATAGTAAGAGGATGAAGCATACTTTTTTACCCCAGCAGCTGAGATAATGGTGATGTGATTTCCTGAAAGTGGGAACACCCAGGGAAGGATAGGTAAAGAATGGAAGGGAATTAAAAGTTCTGTTTTGGACATGTTAAATTTGAGATGCCTTTTAGACATGCAAATGGAACTACCAAATACGCAGTAAAGGTGAGTTTAGAATTCAGGGAAGATGCCAGAGATGGAGGTATAAATCTGTGAGCCAGAATGTAGATAATATTTAAAGCCATGGGACTGGATGAGATGACTTATGGAGAGAGTATGGGAAGAGAAGAAGAGAAGGGAAGGGAAGGGAACGGAAGGGAAAGGTGATTTAAAAGCCTGGCATATGCCAACATTTAGAGTCAATGAGAAGCATTGCTGGGAAGTTGAGAAAAATAGTACAGAGAAGTGACCAGTAAAATTTGCAAGATGGAGGTCATTGGTAGGATGATCTATAGTCCATGTAATTTATAGTTCAAGCCATGATTTTTTTTTAAAAAGTGAAATGGAAATTATTAATAATTCTACCAAGACAATAGGTGTAACCTGGGACTGTCCTGTGCAAACAAGAACATATACAGGGTCTCCCTACCTGCTGGTGACCTCCATTAGACTGGTTTCATTGGAGTTGTAGTGATGGCACCCTGATTGGTGTGGGCTGAGGAGAGATAAAAGGTGAAGAAATGAAAACAGGAAGCATAGGCAAACCTTTTGAAAAAATTCACAATAAAGAAACTAGTAGAAAAATGGGACATGGCTAGAGGGGATATGAGATCAAGGAAAGGGTTGATTATTTAATGGAGCTATTATAGCATCTATGTATGCTAATGTGAAGGATCTAGGGGAGAGGGGAAATTTGATAATGCAAGGGGAAAGGAATAGCAGCAGAGGCAGAGCACAAGAGTGGGATTCTGTGCACAAGTGCACAAGTGGAGTGGCTGACATTTGATGTCAATTAACTCTGTTCACCCATTGAAATGAGGAAACGTGGACTATGTAGATACAGTTGCTAGATTGGGCTGTGGGAAAAGGAGTTAGCTTCTTAGCTAAAGCAAGAGAGATTTCACTTTTTGTGAAATCCTCTGTCTCTCCCACAAGAAGTCACAGTTTACCATTTGGGGGCAATTTTCTTCTTAGGCGTTAAGAAGAGATACGTGAGCTATTTCTTCTCTCAGGAAAATGCTCCAGTATGGAGCCGTTAATAGTTTACCAGCAAATGTGAAAATTCTCCCAGGTCCAATTTAGATCTGGCAGAGAAGATGAATATTACTAGTCAGTCGGCAACTGCCTATAACAGATGTTTTTGTTGAATGTGAACATTAACAGTTCTATTTGGCCTTTTCAGAATTTGAATTAAGAAACAGAAGAAATAGCCAAGGGTATATTGAGACCCAGGTGGAAAAAAATCCTTTGATCCGAAACACAAAATGTAACATCTAGTGAGAACTTTAGCACCCAAGAACAGTGTGACCCTGGGGAAATCACTGTGCTCTGACTAAGCTGTAAGAGGGAGAGAAAAAAAAGCAAATGTCTAGCAGAATTCAGGGTTTTGTGGACATGTGTAGTCTCTGTCAGATAACCATTAGTAGGAATTTCAGGGAACTGTAAACTTTTGGGGGGCAGCACAAAATAACCAAGCAAATGAGCATTTCTAGTGATTTAATGTCTAGGAATAACTCAGTTCAATTGACTCAGTAGAGAAAACCAGAAGTAAGTGGTTCAGATTCCAAATTATGTTCTTTCCAAAGCTGAACCCCCTTGAATCTGCTCAAAGGCAGGGATAATAATAAAGACCATTCTCATTCTCTTATGAATTAAACTGACATTTCTCTAGCAACCAGGTACAGTTGCTGAAAGATAATTTACTCATCAGGAGAATGGGTCTGAGTAGTCATTTCCAGGTGTGCCTTTAGTCCCTGCAGACACTGGCCCACGGCAATAGAATTATAATGCAGGTCACCGCTGGTGTTCTCCAGTGTAACAATCATACCTGTTAAGGTACTGCAGGTAGGACCCAGACCTTCACCAATGAGATGCCACTGCTCACGCTGCTAATCTACTACCTACGCATGTCACTGCCATAGTGAGAAATCAACTAGACTCGGACAAGATCAGTGCTCTGTGCATTAGTTCATTACACAGTTAGAGACCCTAAAACGGGCTTTTTAAAATGGCACAACTGTCACAATTTATGGATGCTGTACTACAAGACAGTTTAAAGAACTGTCTAATGTTCTTAGTTATTGATCCTAGAGACCATTCTGTTATTCAGTGATGAACTTATGTGGACTTGTTATCCATTGCTTCCAAAGCCAGCTTCCCCAGGCTCAGCTGGGTAAAAGCAAAGAGCACAATTTACAAGCATTTGTAGATGAGATCAGCTCATCATCTGATAACGCCGATTAATGAGAAACATTTACTACGTGACTATATGCCATCAACAGCGTTTGTTTTAACTGAAACTTGTTCTTTAAACGGCCTATTTTTAATGAACACAACATTAACTGAAAAAAAAAAAGATTAACTAAGGAATATAGCATCTCATGTCAAGTTCTCGTTTACAGTTCAGGCTTGGATGTTCATAAACCAGTGCAGTTGTAGCCATTTCCTATGGACATTGACCCACCATTCAGAATTCACCTGTGAGTTGCAGAGATAACGATCAGCATGATGTGAATCATAACTGAGCATGCAGATGAGGTTGTTTAAATCATTCACAGGCTCTGTGAAAACTTACTTTTGGAGGCCATCTACATTTTATTACAGATATTAAAATGCACTTACATTCCACATTAAATGGAATATATATAGAAGAGCTAAGTTGAGTTGCCCTCAACTAGTTGACCTAAATGCCGCAATTTAGAGACATTTAATTAAACCCTTGGTCATTTCACTGCTGCTAACTTCCTTGCATATTGTGGAGCCAAGAAAATATTTTTTATGCTTTAAACATTTTTGTAGAGGTTTAATTAAACATTTGCTGATTTTAATATCATAATTTGCTTTTCTTATTGGGGAGTCAATGATTTTCTGGGGGTAATATCTCAAACATGTTTTATAGGCCCCTGACAAACTCAGGGACCCTGGGCATGGCACCTTAGTGTTTACTGGGTAAAATGGATGTAGACAAGGACCTTGGCCCTGAACAGTGTTTGAAGCTTTAGCTATGTCAAATTTCAGAAAAAAAATTGTACTGGGATGCAAATTCTTCACATGGCGCTCCACTTTCTAGTTATCAAATGCAATGGAATACTTATTTATAATTTTTCCATCCAGACTGTTTTCCTTTTCTTCTTCTACCACCTTTTTTAGGTCTCTATCACATCAGACACAAACTATTACAAAAGACTTTTATTTTGTCTCCCTGCCTGAAGTTCTCCCCTCCTTCAACAGAGGACCAACAGATTAGGCTTGCTAAAATGTTAGTCAACCAAATGACTAAGTAAAATTCAATTAAACAATTAAGTAATTAATTAAATTGAATGACTTGGATGTTTTGTAGTAATGTTCTATATATTCTTGCTATTTAAACATAAATGTTTGCCTTTATCTTCTAACTTCCCAATAAAGCTTTTCTACTTACTTTTCTTTGAATATGCTAAACACATTTTCACCCTGTTTGCTAATGAATTCAGTCATTCAAGAAATATTATTAGTATTTACAGAGTCCCAGACATGTAATAGTCTCTGAGAATACAATGATGAGTAAGAGGAATCCTTGCCCTTAGCGTATCCCTATTCTAGTGGAAGACAAATAAAATACATATACCTGAAATGCTACAGGTGCTTTGATAGAGGTTAAGTATAGGCTATGGTGAAAAGCACAAAGGAAGAGCGGTCAATTCTGCCTGAGGATAGTGGGTAGGAGTGAGTGGCTCAGGAAAAGCTTATCACTGGAAAATGTATAACCATTTACCTGGTATACATTTGGGCAAGGGCATTCCATGCAGAAGTAGTAATGTGAGCAAAGCCATCAGGGCAAGAGATGGATTCTGACAATATTGAATTAAGTTTGTATTCATCAAAGTCAAGACAGTAAAATTATAATAAGTTGTGTTTATGGTATAAGTAAACGATTCAAACTTAAAATAATATTTTAAGTTTTAATATGCTTACTCGTTGACTTTTCAATTTTTTAAGCTGTCTTAATGTTCTAGAAAACAACCATTTAAAAATTACATAAAAACTCATATCCAGGGGCACACGTTTTTACTTTTGTCTCAGACTCTAATATGGTTTAACATGGCACTCTCAGACTCTGTTTTTATTTAAAATTTTGACATTTTGTTCATCGTGGATTTTTTGCATTAATTTTTACCTTAAAATTTTTTATTAAAAACATTATTATCTTGATTACTGAGTTTTCTAGCAGGCCCTTATATTTTGCACACAAATGCTTCACTCACCTCACCCTAACCTCATTATAAAGCCATTAGATCTATATTTTAAAGATCATTCTTTCACAGTGTTGAGAATGGATTGCTGAAGACTTTGGTGGGTAATATTGGAGAAATGGGAGGAAAGTTAAAGTCTATTATAATAATTTAGGTAGAAGATGATGGAAGCTTGAACCAAGGCAACAAAGGGGATAGAGTGGAGGCAGGGTTGAAAGAAGTGTCAGGAATGAAGAATGGGGAGAATTTGATAAAAATTGGGTATACGGCAATGTCCTCTCTCCTGGGATTTGCTCTCCAAATTATGACTATCAAAGCCCAACAGAGTCTCCCTCCTTCGGGAATCCTTTTTAAGCCATTTCACACCATGGAAAATTTCTTTCATCTCCATTTTTTATCTCTTCAAGTAGATTATAATCTCTTTGCTACCAAAGACCATATTTGCTTCTCCTACAGTGTTATAAGCACAGTAGAAGCTCAATAAATACCTGTTGAAAGAACTGGAATCATCAATGATTTTGAACATTGCTGCAAGGCAAGTGCCCATAATTATTAAGCCAACAAAAGAAGAGTTCCAATCTTCTTTGAATATATTTTTAAGGTTAGGATACTCATTTATGAGTCCAAGATGGCATAAGTGACTTCATAGAGCCCTTTCCAATGACATGATTAACAGCCCTTTTTGAGAAGGGTTTTATATATGTTACTCTAATAGCTAGAGAACTTCTCCTGGGGCCTTTTTCCCTTTTACATGATTACACTGGTATTTTAGAGAAAATGAAATTACTGCATCCCAGCTGGGAAGTTCTTTTGAATTTATAAAATGCAGAGATTGCAATAGGACTGTAAAGTTGAGGCAGGTCTCTTATCCAATCGTCAATAGATAATTTTGGTTTTTTATAATCCTTCTTACAAAAGTTCTATGGCGGTTACCCATGTCCAAAATTTGACATTACTGTTGCCCTTGACAACTGAACCAGAGAGTTTCTCTGGAAATTATTCCAGTTATAGTAAAAAGATAATTATAGTTGTAGAAAATTTTGAACTTAATATATTTGAGTGTGGCTCTGTCAGATTTTCATTTCTGGTGATTCTTGATCCGTTTTTACCAGAAATTACTATTGTTGTTATTATTATTATCATTATGACTATTATTTGGGAAAAGGGGCTTTTAGTAAAGCTCGTTCAAAAGGAACTAGATCAATCCTGCATGGACCCTTTGTCCTCTGCCTCTCCCCTTCTGGATGAAGGATAAAATGCTGAAGCAGCCACCTGCCACAGTGGGGGAGCTCTCATACCAGCCTTGTGTTAACTGCATCTAGGCTTCTCATTTCATGGAAAAAACAAAATCATTAATATGTTTATGTTACCATTTTTCAATTTTCTATGCTTCAGAGTTGAATATAATTTCTAACTGATAACAGAATTTGGTACCTAAAAATGAGGTGCTTTAAGCAAACCTAAAATGTGGAATTGGCTTGGTGGAAGAAAATGGGGCTTTGGGCAAAAAGATCTTAGATACTTTAAGATGGAAAGCTGTAGATCTTTGTTATGAAATGGCAGAAATTTTGATGAAATTATTGTCTGCTTGACTTGGAATGCAGGTCTGGGCTAACTGAGGCTGTACAATTAGGAGAAATGGTAGCAAACATTTTATATATTGGCATGTGCTACTTCTAACACTTTCAGCAAAATCCTACTGAAGAGATGACATCAGACTACAGCTACTCAGACTGCAAACAGAGAGGGAAGGAAACACTATTTTCCCAGTGGAATCTTTCCCTGCCTGTGGTCTACACGTCATGGTGAAGGGAGTCTTGAAACCAATGGCTTCTGTTCTTCAAACTTGAAGCAATTATAAATAGTGATGGGCAAACAGTAGCCTAAATACTGGTGCTTCATTGAAAAAAGGAGCAACACCTTCTGGCAGTGATGGGCTTGAGGATGTTGCCTTCCTGCCAGAGCCTGTTGACTCTAACTGTCTCAAGGCGGCAGCTATTGAGTCTAGGACAAAGCAGATGAGCAGAACAGAGAGACCTGTAATTAAAGGAGGAGATTCCTCAGGCTTAAAATCTACATCTGAACAATACCCTTAGCTATTATTTCTTAAATTTGGACTTTACCAGAAGCAAATGGAGAAAACTGTACTAAGTTTACAGGGAACTGTATTTCCAAAATACTTCCCTGTCTCCAAGACTGGCCTGAAATAGCCTATGGCTAATAAATTCCTAATACAGTCCCTTGTCTCAAACTACAACAGTAGGAAGTTGGCTCTGAGGGCTTTGTAACCACAGGAAGGGCATTTTTATCAAGCCACATCAGAGGGAAGAACCAGAGGATGAGGGGAACAGGGGTCAGGGGAACAGGGAGTTCCTCCCAGAGAAAATAACCAGGTTCAGTGAGATTGACCGAGCAAGGAGCTCATCCCATGGCAAGACAGGGAGTCCCTGCTACTCCTGCCAAGTAGAATTGCTTAATTGCTATGGATAACTGATGGTTCTGTATTTCCCATCATCTCTTTTTCGAATGGGACCTTATGGCGGTTATCTTGTTCCTTCTCCACTATTGTATATTAAGGGCACAACATTTGTTCTTTGATTTATAGACCTGTAACAAACCAAACACACCAACAACTTCCTATCTGTATCTGATGGAAAGACTGCGTATCACCCAAAGAGCCTGCATTTTGAACTGGATGCAAGAAATGCAATAGACTGAGGTTCTCTCTCTCAGGATGTTTTTTCTCGGGAAAAAGTGGTGTCATTGATAAATGTTTAACCACTGGCCGGGGTAGGGTTACATATATTTATATACCTACATACATTTATATAAATTTTATTGATATAAAGGATGTATAGTACATAATTTACAAACAATAAGATCATGCTCTTTATTATAAATTCCTTATAGCCAATTGATTCTTATAGACTTTTTTGACAAACAAAGCGGTTGACAAATGAGTAGAGTTCTGACATGAATGTTGGTTGATATGTTTGTTCATGTTAACAAGTAAAATGAAAGTGAAACGATAAAGATGCATGTCAGAATTCCACTCGTTCATCAATAATGTGAGCAACTTTCAAATACTGGAAATCTCAAAGACTACAAGAATGTTTCCTCACTTTTTTGTGTTATTCACAAAGCAAGGGCTATTATCACAACATAGTTTTAAGTTTAAGTTGCATTGGTAACATCTTCTTCATCATTCTTAAGTCTAGACAATCAAAAAAACAATAAATCAAGCCCTAATTTATAGCATTTGCTGATTTCCATAGCATAAATACTCCTACTGTGGCTGGTTTTAAGATAACAACTTGATGTCACTGAGGGCAGAGTTGGGAACAGATGTGCTGTATCATTCCATTTTAAAGTATCTCCACCATATAGGTATGACAGATGCAAACTCCAAGACCAAAGATAAGAGCAAAATGTAGTAAAACAATTAGGAAGTGATGAATTTTAAATATTACCTTTGCTTTTAGTATACTTTACATAGTTATACTAAAGTTTATATAATTTCAAGTTTATGTAATTTCATTTTTGATAATGACTGTGTCTAACCATGAATCCACAAAATGCCTGAAATTTCAACAACTGGCTTTTGTGAGCTGATACAAGGCTTATTTCCATACCACTGGAAATAAGAGTGTATCTGAATGATGGGTAACCAAAGGGATGGCAAACAATGCTAGTTATCTAGCCAGTAGCTATTCTTCTATTTTTCCTTACTACCAAAATCTTATTAGATGAAGCATATGTCAAATTAAGAAATGATATTTAGTAACCTTCCATGTAGATAGGTATGGCCCTATAACAGTTCTGGCTAATAAGATGTAAGTGAATGATGTTGAATGAGACTTAAAATCTCCTTAAAAATGGTCAGGAGGAAGCTGGCATGTGCCTTTTGTCTTTTGCCCTTCCCATTTGTATCAGTGAGGTTAGGCTCAATTATGCTGCAATAACAATTTAATTGCCAAATATTAGAGCTTCAACACACAAAAGTTAATTTCTCATTTCATGTCCATTGCCAGTTGCTGGGGCAGCTCTGACCCACGTATCACTCAGGGACCCAGGCGCAGTGCCTCCACCAACTTGCAGCTGTACCATCTGGAACACACAGACTCTTCAGGTGATCTGACTGCGTTCTATGCCTAGAAATGAAACACTTAATTTCCCCATACAATTCCCCTATTGGTCAGAATTATTCTTACAGCTCTGTCTAACTGCCAGGGAGGCTAGGAGTATACCTTCCTTAAGTAGGAAAAATAAAACCTCTAATTTGTTTCAGACCACTATTTCTAGATTTCTGTCCTAACTAAATGCAATTCCTAAGCAAGTCAATTGGTACCAATTTTTATGACTTTACTGTAGGTACAGTCAATGGCATATAGAGTGTGTTATATTCTAATCCTGCCAGAAGTTTATACAAGACCAATAAGAGAAAGAATGTGGAGGTATAGGAAACCAACACCAACC
Organism: Balaenoptera physalus; assembly: GCF_965194825.1. Classification (NCBI taxonomy): domain Eukaryota; kingdom Metazoa; phylum Chordata; class Mammalia; order Artiodactyla; family Balaenopteridae; genus Balaenoptera; species Balaenoptera physalus. The sequence continues at coordinate 54,324,015 of NC_138886.1, forward strand.
CTCCTTTTGTCAGGGAAGAAGAGGCCTACTCTAACAAGATACCACAGTTCTTGTCTACTCCTAAAGCAGAGAGTCATGAAGAATGCAGTTTTCACATGAGAAATAATCTTACACGTTAATGTGGCTTTCTCTTTTGCCTTTCTAAGTATCTTTACCTAATCTGCCCCGGGTATCCATCTGCCTGAGAAGAGATTAGAAATTAAAGCAGAAGGTATGCAAGAAGAAAGAGGAGGGAATATTCAGCTCTTGACATTAGAAATCGGACTGTGCAACAAGAGAATGCCCTGTGAGCCAGGTTATTTTCTTGAGAAAGGATTTTTCCAAATTCCTGCCTACTGCACGTAGCATATCAAAGCCAAGCCTGTCCTTAATCTGATCCGTAGTCAGAAAGAGAAAAGACATGACACAGAATTCATAAGAAAACCCACCCATCTGGTCCCTGGAAAATAGTAGGGAGAGGGAAGGAAAGGAGACAGGGAGCGGGAGTGTTGTGACCAGATACGAATGTCCTGCTTTTGTCCTCTCTGGATTCAGGCTGCCAGGCACAGGGAAGTGCGTTGGATCAGTGATGACAAACCTGAAGGTAAAGCTGGGCGACAGCCACAGAAACACAGCAAACAGGGTTAGACAGGAGCGCCTGTGGTTCAGCATTTCCAAGCTGCCCTTATTTCTTACGTGGTGCAGATGTTGAGTTGAAGCTGGTGGGCATTCCACGGGGTCTGCCACGGCTGGGTGAGATGCTGGGGGTGAATTGCCAAGTTAGAGGACAAGACAGAAGACACGGCTAGGGGCTCAGTGGGAACGGGCACTGCAGGAACTGAGCGAGGAGGAAGAGGCACAGAACACCACGGGAGCATCACTTGAGCCAAAAGAATGGACCGTAAGTCAAATCAGCCACAGAACGCAGCATCTGAAGACAGCAGGGCAAGGAATACGCAGGTGGGCAAAGAACATCAGCCCAGAGACCCAGGGGATCCTAGCCAGTGCACACCCGAGGAACAACACGTCTCTTCCCTACCCAACTTCACACCCCTCAAAGACACACCAGCTTCCTCACCCCTAAACACATGGATGTCATTTCAGAGACAGGAGCGGAAGAAAGAGCAGGCTCTCTGAGAACGTGAACATTTTTTTCCTGGAGAGACTAAATTTTCCTGCAAGGAGCCATTTAAATGATTGGGTTGGACTACATTTAATCCAGATCAGATTATTTGATTTATATGCCTACTAACCAGTTAATTCATACTGATCTTCAGGAGGATCACAGGTAACTATAGACAAAATTAAGGAACTAACCTATTCTCAGTGGTGGTGAGAGCTAAATTTTGTGACCTCACCACAGAATATTTTTGCTGTCAGCCTCTCACAAGAAGAATATTTTGCAAGGTATGCTGCTGATGCTGTCCGGGGTGTAAAATGAACAGATTTGCCCCAATGCAGGGCTGGTTGCTCACTGGCAAAGATGTTCGATTGTGCCCCATACACAAGTAGTTTATAGATTCAGCACCATACCTCCAACCATTCACTTGAATTATCTGGTGAATTACCTGGGATACACCAGTACACAAACACAATTTTGCCCTTAAGTCATGAATAGGGTAAGGACCCCTTCTAGTCCTAACGCATACACATATTGAGAGTGTGTGTGTCTGTGTGCATATGTATAGGACTGGCTACATAATTTGCAGGATCTGGTGCAAAATGAAAATGCAGGATTCCTTGTTTGAAAATTATTAAGAATTTCAAGATAGCTGCAGCAGAGCATAAAACTAAGGGTGGGGTCCTTCCAAGCAAGACCCTGTGAGCTGGCACAGGTTGCTCACCCATGAAGCCAGCCCTGCCTGTGTGTGTGTGCTGTTGAGGACTGCATTGTGCAGTTCTTCTTGGAGAACTGTGTGGTATAAAGATATTGATTTTTATTCACTTATACCTCATCATTTCTTAGAGTTCAGATAGATCTGCGTATGAGGGCTTTCTAAAAGAAAATAACAGGTGTTAGTCTAGGACAGTGTTTCAAATTTCCACTCACTAGTTGCAGGTTCATGGGTACATTACTTATTTTCTCCGTGCCTCAGCTTCCCAATCTATAAAATGGGGATGGAAAAATATACCTAGCCATGGAGTTATTAAGGAGATTAAAGTAACTGAGTTAATATTTAGGAAGTGCTTGGAGCAAGTCTTGCCATATAGTAAGCACTATGTAAGAAAAAATTTGGAGGCTTTATTGTGTGAGAACTTAAACCTAACTCGCCTCCCCTCTTCAGGACTATGGAACTATTCACTTTCTCCAGGAGGGAACCATTTATGGTTCAAAACTATTATAGTCCAGAGGCTATCTGGGTCAAGAAGGGCATGTTGATCTAAGCATCTCCTAAGATGCTAAGGGATGGGAACAAAAGACTTCCTATTTGGGAAGCAAAGACACCTGGGGCTGACTACCCACAACCTGCATTGATGCTTCCTGCTTTCATTAAATGTAAAGTAAATAAATCAAAATAAGCAAAAGAAAGCCAACAACAATAAAACACCGACACATTCTTTTAGTTGCCATGGCTCTGAAAGGACCGGAGTATTGCAGAAAAGAAAAAGTCATTTGACTCATAAACTCTTAAGTGATGTTATGGATACTGCGGTGCAGGGGAAGAGCTAAGGGGTTATAGTGCCTGGCTCAACAGCCTGGAATTTGGCAAAGTTATGTCTTGTAATGTCTGGATAAGGAAGAAGACAGAGTCTATGGCCTGAGAAAAAGAGAGAGACAGAGACAGATTGAGAGAGAAAGAGATTGAGAGAGAGAGAGTCTTACACTTGCTGATTTACATGCATATATGGAGTCCAGATAATTGCCTTAATCTCCCTTTATTTGGATCATCAAGCATCCTTTGATTCCACACAGCCCCAGGTTGGTATCTGGTGTCTTCCTTTCCTGTCTCCTCCCTTCACCTTGCCTTGGGTCTTCAAAATCAGCTTTAAATGGCTGATTTTGATGAGCTAATTTTTTCTCTAAAAATTATATTGAAATAAATATACAAATAGTTAAACTTGATAAAAATGTTTTCCATATGCCTCCTAAAATTATCTCCTAAACTACAGGCGTTCTGATCTAAGAGAGGCTAGAATCTACAAAGGTGAATGCGGCTACCTGGTGTCCCGAAGCAAGAAGCATCTTAAAGGCTTGAAGGGGCTGTTAGACTAGGTGTCAGGTGACGGTCACTCTCCCAGAGTGGGATGTCGGGCAGGTCCCTTCTCCCTTTTCTCCATGAAGAAAGCAGATGGGCAAAGGGTGGGGTGAGAGTTCACTCCAGGCTAAGAATTGGTGGGAGGTGTATTGGGCAGCAATGAGAAACAACAATAACAAATAGGGCTGGATTAAGTCATGTCTAACCACTGAGCTCAGGTCTCAGCAGCAACAACTTGAGGACTTCAGAAGCTGCTGAGCCTTCACAAAGCTTCACCCTCAGGGCCCCTGCTGCAGTAACAGGAGTGGTGGGAGAGCAAGAGGGTCAGAGAGGTTCCAGAATCCTAGAAAGGGTGGCATAAAAAAGTGGCTGGGCAAGAAGACCTGGGGATCCACAAGATTCTGATGGACAAGGAGAAGCAAGGGTGCCTCTGGGTCAGTGTGGGACGAGGAAGGTGTTCAGTGAGAATGAGCAAATGAGAGGATCAAAGTAAAACACACACACCCACCTCCTCACACACCTTTCTCCTTTCCATCTAAGACGATGTTTGAAAGTCGATAGGCCATCCATTTGATCTTAAATCCCCTCTTAAAAAATAATATAAAGGACATCCTGACTTTTGACATAAGCTCTGAAATGCCTAAGTTCCTTGTAAAAATTTACAGTCTTTTGTAAAAATTTACAGTCATTTTGAATGGATGTTTTTTTAATATTTTCAATTACAGATTTATGGCAGAATTTTTCATAGGCCCGAATTGTCTGTTTAATATTAAAATGATTCTTGTAAGGAGCCATCTGTTATGTGATCAGCCATGGAAATTCTTTACAGGGCTTTACATCAGCACTCACTCCAATATTTGTCACGCTTCAAATATCCTCAGGCACTTGTGTTTCCACTTAGAAGAGCAAGGTGAAGGACTTAGAGGTAGGACATGATGTCTCCCTGATTATTCAGTGGCTGTTACTGAAAACACTGTGTTCAGCATATGGTTTGCTAAATTGTCTTTTTCCCTAAACTACCCTCAACATTTTCCTTTCTGATGGCAAAATAATACCTTGAGAAAAAGGACATTTTGATAGTCTTCATATCTACTGTCAGAACAAACTTTGCTCATTGCATTAATCAACTCATTTTTTCTTCGAAACCCATTGTTCTATCTTTTTCAAAAGTAATATATTTCAGCTTACTTTTCCCCTGAGTGCTATTATAGTTGAACTAACTCTATTTTACCAAGCAGGTTTCATCACAGATGCTCACTCTGAATCACTGGGCTGGGAGCTGCCTAAAAAAAGTGTGCTGGGAAAGATTCTGAGGCTGTGTTCATGCTCAGTGGGAAAGAGTATCATGATTGATTACTTATGTCTGCCATGGGCATAGGAGAGTGAGTATGGGCCACGTGAACCATTTATTTGCCATCTCTGGCCTATTCTTTTTCTCTGTCCCCCTATTATTGTGCTCATTAATAAGCATTGTGAAGTGGCTGACCTTGGGGCAGCCACACAGAGTAAAGTTAACTCCATTATCTGGAAACCAAACTTGAACCTGACACCTCAATAATATTAACAGTGAAGATGATAGACACTACATTCGTTGAGCATTTGCTGTTATAGGCATCACTGTAGGTACTTTATAAACATTAAATTATTTAATTTACCCTTCACAAACATTCCACAATAGAGACATTATCCCCCAATTTCAGAGAAAAGAAGATTAAAGCTCAAAGACGTTAAGCAACTTTACTGAGTTCACCTTTTTGCTCAAAGCATCCTCATCGATTTGTTCACATGTTTCCCAGAAGAGGGCTTACACAATTTTTTCCAGTTTTATTGAGATATAGTTGACACATAACATTGTATTAGTTTAAGGTGTACAACATAATTTTATATATGTATATAAAGTATATATTTATATATTTGTATATATGTAGTGAAATGATTACCGCAATAAGTTTAGTTAACACCCATCACCTCACACAGTTACAGTTTTTCCCCCTTGTATACAACTTTTTCAACTGAACCATTTAAAGAACTGTCTTATGTGGAAAAGATGGATGAAGTAAAGTTTGGCTTTTTATCCTTGCTATTCTCTTTCTGAACTGGAAATTGTAGGTCAGTGCATTTCATCTCACCTCGTCAATTCATTCAAGAATTCATTAAGTACTCATTTACTGAGTGTTTCTTCATATGCCAAGTACCAGGGATTCAGATACACAGCAGAGCTTCCTCCCATCTAGCCCACCAGACACTTTCCTGTCCTCAGGAGCAGTCCACACAGAGGAACACTCCCTCCTGGAAGCACCCTTCACATCATTCCTGAACACTACACCCTTCTTATTCTCCTTCTCCCAGACCAGCCACTTTTTCGCCTCTGTTGCTGGCATTTTATCCTCTACCCAGTCTTAGCCCAGGCCATTTTCTCATCCCTGTGTACATACTCTTTCCAGTGCAGGGCTATCCAATAAAAATATAATGCAAACCACATAGGTGGTTTTAGACTTTCTAGTAGCTATGTTAAAAAAACTAAAAGGGAAAAGGTGATATTGATTCTAACAATTTTACTCAGTGGAACCCAATATGTCCAAAATATTATCAGTTCAACATTTAATCAATATAAAAATTATTAATGCAGTATTTTACATTTTTTGTACTAAATCTTCAAATTCCTGTGTTTTTTTTTTTTTAACACTTTGCGTTTCTTGATTTACATGCTAAATTTTCATTGGAAATACTTGGTTTGTATTTAGATTTCATAAAATTCACAGTGGAAAAAGCAGATTCACATACCCAAGTTTTTTCCAACATTTTTACAAGTCTACCAGTAATTGAAATATGTCAGTTTTTATATTTAAATTACTTAAAATTAAAGGTTCAGTTTCTTAGTCACACTAACCACATTTCAAGCGCTTAATAGCCACACGTGACTAGTGGCTACCATGTTGAACACCGCAACTTTGATTATTCTCATATATTTTCAAGGTTTTGAATACCTCATATGCTGACGAATACAAGAGTTATAGCTCCAGCCCGACCTGTCCTCAGTTCTGAATTGTATACTGAATTATATGAAATACCAACTTGGATGTCTCACAGGCATCTCAAATTGATATTTCTAAAATGGAACTCTTGATATCCGACCCCAAACCTGATCCTCTCTAGTTGCTTAGGTTGGGTTTCCAGAGAAACAGACTCTGAGATGAAGATTCTCCCTGTAGGAGATTTATCAGGGAGTGTTCTCAAGACCATCACGTGGAAGGGTAATTATCACAGAAGTAGGAATGGGCAGGGGGAGAAGTTGAACTGTGCTGGTATTGTGACAGGCTTCTGCTAACTCCATGGGGGAACTCCAGAGCTGGGAGGGCCCTGCAGAGATGTCCCAACCTGAGACGAGGGGGCTAGGCTCTGTACCCCTGCCTCGACCAGTCACTGCCCGCGGGCTGTGCCTGAGGAGGGGTGTTACTTGGGTAAGCGCAAGTGCCAGAGAGCGGTATGGTCTAGCCCTTAGCAGCGAACGTTCCCTGCAGCTGGGGGAATAAGGGCCAAGTTCAGCAGGGGGTCTGAGAGGCACACAGCACCCACCACACCAGTCTTCCCCACATGGAGAGTGCCCTGATTCCCCACACATTTCCTAAAGTCAGAATCCTAGGAATCAGCCTTTACTTCCCATTGCCAAATACTTAGAGAGTGAATGATTGAAACAACATTCAGTCTTCCCCTTTACGTTTACTATTCCTGCCTCCTGGAACCCTCCAGCCCGCCCACCCACATATGCACCCATACATACCCTCTTTCTTAAGTTCCAGGTCTCAGCTTAATTGCCATGTTTTCAGGAAGCCGTTACCTGACTCCCTTATCTAAAGTCAGTCGTTTCAGTTTGTAATTATTTTATATGTTGTTTGCTCGTTTATTTTCTGACTCTCCCACTAGAACTGCAACCTTCATGAATGTGGGTTTATTTGTCTGTTTATGTAACCCCTGCACCTAGTGCCATGCTTAGAGCCTAGAGACTCACAGTATGAGCTTGTAGAATGTATCTCTATAAAGACAAACAATTTAAGTAGGATAGGCAGACGAGAAAGACAGTGGTCATAAATGAACATGACCTGGTAGAGGTAGGTCAAGGTGCTATGAGAGCACAGAACTGGAACATGTAACTAAAAGATCGGGAATAATGTTCTGCAAAGGTAATGTGTTAGCTGAATATTAAGCAAGTAATGGGGATCTGCTGGACAGAGAAGGGAAGAAGGTGGGCATTCGTGGCAGAAAAAACAACTGCCTCGTTTCTTTTTTAAAAAATTCTTTTCCATTATGTTTATTACAGGATACTGAATATAGTTCCCTGTGCTGTACAGTAGGACCTTGTCGTTTATCCATTCTATATATAATAGTTTGCATCTGCTAATCCCAATCTCTCAATCCATCCCTCCCATGCCCCCCCCTCCACCAACTTGGCAACCACAAGTGTGTTCTCTATGTCTGTGAGTCTGTTTTTGTTTCATAGATAAGTTTATCTGTGTCATATTTTAGACTCCACATATAAGTATGTATGTGGTATTTGTCTTTCTTTGACTTACTTCGCTTTGTATGATAATCTCTAGGTCCATCCATTTACCTGCAAATGGCGTTATTTCCTTCTCTCTTATGGTTAATATTGCATATATATATATATATATATATATATATATATATATATACACACACACACACACAGCACATTTTCTTTACCCATTCATCTGTCGATGGACTTTAGGTTGTTTCCATGTCTTAGCTATTGTAAATAGTAACTGCCTCATTTCTTAATGTGGTTCCTAGGCCTGCTCCTTTCTTATTGTTTTGGATACCTAGAACCACCCCCCCCTTCCATACCCACTCAGTCATTTTCCTCCTTACATTCAAATCCCAGCTCAGTCTTGCCCTCTATACATTTCTCCTGCCTGGAAGACTCCCTTGATAAAGCAGAGAAATGCCAGTCTCAGCTCAGCCAAGTGGGATCTCTCTGAAGTCATCACGAGCTCTTCTCTGTGGCTATGACGTATTACCCCCTATGACCCATTTTGGATAATTCAGCCAAACCAGCTGTCAATTCAATTCGATTTTTAAAATTCATCTTTTAATGATTTTGTCAATTGTCTTCATTTTGAATTTAATTAAATTGTTATATATGTCAACTGAGTAGTTAAGTGGATCTAACCAGAGCTTTTTAGTAGTTGGTCAAAGTAAATAAGCAATGCCATCAATCTAAGGGTCCTTCTAAGAAAATTAGTTGTGATCTTAGTGAAGATAATATGGTGAAATGACGTTATGGTCATATCCTTCCACATAAGAGTGAAGCAGATAATAATTTTTAAAAGGTGGCTCTGTCCAGTTCCCTAGTGTAGCTCCTACTGCCAAAAGAGCGAAAACCTGGTCCTTCTGATCACCAGCTTCAAAATCCTCCAGTACAGGTGTGAGTCAATCATAAGGTGATGTAGAGCTTTGACTATAGCGTCCATTTACATCTTGTCAAGAACCAATAATAGTTCACTTCCTCCAGAAAAAAGCAAATAGCAAAAGAAAATTGCCTTTATGGGCAGAAGACAGAATTGGATGAGTGGTACACTGTTGTTTATATGCAAATCAAATAACAGAAAAGAAAAAAATCTGCCCAAGCTAATACTTTAGGTTCTGTTTATGTGTCTGTTTTCAAGGCTGTTCATGCTATTTTGCCTAAGCAAAGCTTTTGTTTGCCTTGTTAGGGCTAACTTTGCTTTGAGATGTTAGTACATAAAAGGGTTTGGCAAACTTACCTCTTTGAGGCAAAATTTGAGAAGTGAGAAATTCAAACACTTGTAAAATGCAAAGGTATTTACTTTTACTAAAGTCCATTTCCGAGTCACCCTCTTTTTATCCAACAATTATTTGGAAAAGATGTGTGAACTGACCCAATTCACAACCTGATTTCCTATTCTCCCAGGATTCCTATACTCCCAGTGTTTGAGCTTCAGCACTGATCTACCATTAACAAATTAAGGAGGCTAGTTGACTCTGCTCTACTTTTTTTGTGAAAAAAAGAAAATAATGCAAAGATGTTTGCATTAATGTTTGCTTTTCTCTATTTCTCTGCTTTTCGCAGGATAAAAAGATATATTCTTTTGTCTATCACTTTAGTGGTGAGTTCAAATTCTACCATCACAATGACTTTCACTTGAGTTCCCCAGCTTACTAAGAGTCTGGCATCTTTTCTGAGTCTCCCATTATCTAGCTTAGTATAATCTAAAGGCTTTTCTCCTCTCAGTTCTAACAATATATGTATTCTTCCAGGCCCAAATAAAAGATGCTTAACACTGTCTTTTACCCTGCAGCTGCTCACTTCACATATTTGGATCCTTAGCAAGTGTTACATCTTATTTTCATATCTAACTAAATTACCTTTTTCCTTTCTCCTCTGCCCACAGACTCATTTTCCATTTATCAACAAGCATGTCAAGTTCTTTCAATCTCTCCCCTTACATTCTGCTTCTACATCCTATACAATTAAAGTATGTTGAAACAGGATTTCCCATCTTTCCTACCACTTGGATTGTGTCATATTTTTTAAAGATACTAGTGACATCTCCAGTTGTTTCCACATGCAAGTTAAATGCTCTGCTTCAAAGGTCTCAATATTATCCCTTCCCCCACCACATGATCCCAAGTCCTTCTGCCTTGCCTTCATTTCCCTTTAAATTCCACAACCAGACTGTTTCCTTGGACAGGGAGGGGGCCATCATTCCCCCCAAATCACCTCGACCTCTCCTGGTATGCCTCTCAAGGCATTCTTGCTTACTTGCCAACTGGAATGATATTAAAAGGATTTTACATGAATAGGGTCTCTCATTCTTTCCAAGTTCTTCAAAGAACTACTTCTGGTTAAATCATTTTTGAATTAGTTTAGTGGTAGCCACTACTCAAAGATAGACTTAAAATCCTTTAATCTATTTTTATCCCTAATTCTTTTCCATTAAAACCTTTGTATAATATGTTAGTACATTTTTTTGACTTAGGAACTAATTATAAATGTTAGAAATCAATTTTGGGTTATGCTGCTTGAGGCTGGTGGTATGTTGCTTTTGATTTTCCACAGTACATGAAAGAAGAATATAGACAGCTTCCCTCTCTTGGGAGGGAGGTGGGACAGTGTGTCCCCGTCTTCCGAGGGTGGAGGAAGAGTGTAAATTTTTTGTGTCCGCTACATCATGTACCTGAAAGAGGCAAAAATAACCCCTCGTTTCTCGAGTTCCACAAAGGAAAGTACTCTGTGTAATTAGCTCACATTCATAGCCTTTAAATTAGAGAACAAACTATTGGCTCATTCTCTACTTTTTGCCTCCCCCTGCTCCCCAGTTGAAATCAGAATTGTTTCATAGTTTACAGTTCAGTCATACTCTATCTAATCAACTGATAACTCTCCTTGCTAATGCTGATAAAATGTCTATCTTAACCTATCTTTGGAAAGTGTTCCCACAGGAGGATAGGGGTCAAGAGAAGGAATAAAAAAAATCTTTGAACGCTAATTTTTAGCAGTTTTAGAGGAAAGTGAGCCCAGTTCCACTCAAAAAATTATGTGAGAAACATTTCCCCATCGGCTGTTTTCAGCTAATCCCTTTCAGCTTTGTATGGATATTTATCTATAGATTTCTTTCTTTATCTCTTATTTGTCTCTTTTCAGAGACATTATTTAGATAGCAAGGCACCCTTTTGATTTCAAGATAAGCCATCTTCTGAGAATAAAAGAGAAAATCAAATAATGTTGTGGAAAAATATTTCAAGACACAGAATGCTGCTCATGCTATATTCAGTGAAAAATATTATAAAGCAACATGTATTGTGCAGTCTCATTTTTAGCTATCTATCTATCTAACATCATTCACACACACACACACACAAACACACACACACACACAAACACACACAGAGAGAGAAAGCCATATAAGGCAATATACAAATTCTTAGGAGTAAGTTGAATTATTATGGCTGATCCTTATATCATTTTCCCCAATTTTTTTCCCCGAGGTGATGCATTGTTTGTATTAAAAGTATTTTTAAAAGAAAATAGTAATTACTTTTCTTTATCACATGCTGTGGATTGTGACCAGCAGAAACTGTATTAGAAAGCTTCCATCACTAATGATTTTGAAATGATAAAGACTGTCCTTTATTGCATGCTTCCCTTTTTAAAAAAAATTTTCAACTGGTAATTTACCAAAATCAACAAGGAAAACAGGCTAACAGAAGGACAAGAGAGAGTCATTTCACTTCTCATAACGCACTAAACAATTAGAGAACACATAGCTCTCTGCCAGCCGTCTGCTCTAGCAAGAGTGGCAGAGAGATGGCTGCTCTGTTCCTGACATGAAAAGAAGGTACATCAGTGTTGGAGAGGATTGGAGCCTCCTCCCCCATTCTTCTGGAGTCCTAGCCTCAGAAATGTGATAAAAAGCTAACATTTGTTGAGTTTACTATGTGTATACACAGTTCTAAGAACTTTTTATGTGTTAACTCATTTAATCATCCCCTAAACCTTATATGGTGGGACCTATTATTACATTTAATAAGTAAGGAAACTAGGGCATAAAGACACAATAATCTGCCCAACATCTCAGCTAGTGGACGGCAAATCTGGGGTTTGAATCAGGCAGTGTGGCTCCAGAGCTCATGCTTTTAAAGGTTCCTCCTTTGTGATCCTCTGAAGTATTACAAAGAACCTGTCACAGACCTGTCCCACTCAGGGCTGGGGAAGCTTAGGTATTCATCTACCAACAGCATCCCTTGTTGGTCAAAGATTTCCACTGAGAGCCACAGATCCCCAGCACTTCTGGGCGGCTCTACAGGCAGGCTGAGCAAGATGCCCTGGTGCTGGAGCAAGCCCTTGGGCAGAGAAACTGAGAGGCTTGTGGACTTGGGTAGGAAGCTGTCCGTGTGTAGCAGCAACTGCCCACTAGAGGCAGAGGTAAGCCATGAGTTTTGGGGTAGGGCCTCAACAACGCCCCAATAGTGCACTCATCAAACCAATGCTGGGTCAATGTGTTTCAAGATGTTGTTAGAGGAAAGGCTGGTGAATACTCAGGGGGTCTCAGAGTGGTCCCCAGACCAGCAGCATTAGCATCACTTGGGAGCTTGTTAGAAATGAAAATTCTGGGTCCCTCCCCAGACCTTTTGAACTGGAAACGCAGGGAATGTTGCCCAGCAATCTGTGTTTTGAAAACCCTCTAGGTGATTCTGATGAACATTAAAACTCTGCAAACCACAGTTTTAAAGATGGAAAGGGCTCCATCCATAAATTAACTTAAAGATGGAAAGGGCCCCATCCATAAATTGATTTATCTTCCAAGGGAAGATGGAGATTCAGAACTTTTCCAATGCCCAATATCTAGAACCCAGGTCTCCAAACCTAGTTCCTCACAGGAATGATTCAGACATTTTCCCCCCATAGGTCTGTGTATTAGTTATTGTAAATATTAAGCTGCTGTAACAAAAAGAAACCAAAAGGCAATGGCTTAAATGAGACAGAAAAGTATTTCCATGTAACAGTCTAGCAGTATAGGCTGGCGGGGCAGTTCTGCTCTACGAAATCGTTCAGGGACCCAGGTTCTTTCCTTCTTGGGGGCTCTGCCATCTCCCTGGGTGGTGTCTCCATCTGGGTAGTCAAACTAGGTTGCTGTCTTATCCAAATTCTGGCCGTAGGATGTGGCAAATAGAGACAAAGTCCAGAGCCACAAGCTCATTTTAATTTGCATGTGACACAGTACTTGAAAACATCATATCCTCAAATATACTGTTGTTCCAAATTTAGTCATATGACCACATGTAACTGCAAAGGGCACTGAGAAATGTAGTCTCCAGCTTAGTGGCTTTGTTTGCAGGAAAAAGGATCTGGAGGACAACCAGCAGACGGTCACAGCAGGTGCCACAATGTCAGACTAATGTTGAGGTGTTACTGCTGTTATTGTTTTGTTTTGGTTTGGTTTGGTTTTACTTACATCCCACCATGTTCTAGGAAGGCCCTAAGGCACTTTCAGTATGTGAGTTAGAAAATCTCATTCAGATGGCTTATGAAGACACACAAATGATTTTGAAGTGGGGGAAGCACAATCAACTAATATCTTTCAAAGAAATCCATGCTCAGGTGTAATAGACCTGTCATCCAGTAAAATGGTAAGTTACTGTGAGAATGGGATTTAGATCAGAGCTGCTCTGAAGGGAATAAAGGTGCACAAGAGCATCAACATTTCTAGATACAAGGGAGAAGGAGAGGGAACAGAGAGAATAAACCCAAAGGAGGATGATAGTATCTAAAGTCAAACCTGTTCTCACTGCGATTTTGCCCAGACTTGGCAGGGTCAAGGGGTGGGTATGTCTGTTCCTCATCTATGAATACCAAATACACCCAGCCAAGGCACTTGTCCAGCAGGTTAATTCCAAGGTTTGGCTTAGAAGGGACTGAAATTGGATGAGCAAGGTATCTAATTCCTGGCATATCAGGAGGAGCCAGAAGTCTGAGTCAGGGCTGAAGTGCTATAGGACTCCAAGGGTCCTTGGACAAAAGTGTAATAAACTGCAAGTCTAAACGGGGAAAGTTCATCTTAAAAAAAAAAAAAAAAGGAGGGAGCAAAAACCAAGTAAAAGGCTAGGTGTAAATAGAGCAGAATAAAACGAGGTGGAAAGCAAAGGGAGATGTGTGATTTCTGAGAATGGAACTGGATGGTCACATTTTCTGGTTGCTGGGCAAGTTCTGTGGATGACTTGGAATCTCGACAAGAATCAGGGTTAGTGTGGGAAAGGAAAGCACAGAAACAAGGGTTTTGTGAACTGTGTAACTCTCAGAGCTAAAGGCACAGAACCAAATCCCTACTACTTCTAAGGTAATATGTCACCTCAACACACTCTCTGGGCATGGATTTAAAATAACAACTTAGAATAAATCATAATTAGAAAGCTAATTAACTGAGGCATGCACAATAGAAGACATAGGCCTTCAATTGTGCCCCCAAAGCCAGCTGACTTGTACATTTGCATTTTTTTTTCTTCCAGGACTATAGATTATATCTAAATATATCTCAGTAAACCTAACAACTAAGCATGAGCACAATTAAGCCACTCCACATAAAGCAAAAAGCCTCACCAGGGTCAGCAAGCGGCAATGTCCTTTTAAATTTAAAGCTTCTATAAAGCCTAAAAGGAAATACCAATCAGCAATCCTTTATCCTTTTAACGAAGGCCAGCAGCCCTCATATTTTTATCTGTCTTTGCTCTACACTACACAGATCTAGCCTCTGAGTGTGTTGTGTTCTCTCTGCTCACTACAGAATCAGCAGATTATATAACCAAAACAATTACTCCCTATTCCTTCATCATTTCTTTTGAGAGACAAGAAATCTTCAGCACTATTTAGTTATGCTCGCCTATAAATATAATACGTGGAATTTCAGATATGCAAAAGAAACCAAGTTTTCTAGATATTTTAAAGATGCCAGCATGCTGTGTGTTTCCATGACTATGCACAGCTTTGCCCCTGCAGAGCAGCAGGGTCCGGTCTCTTGTACCTCTCCTCCTCTCCCCTGTTCCGTGCCTTCCTCCTCCCCCTTCTGCCCAGGTTCACGAGGCTTTCTCAGCGTGATGGAGTGATCTACAGCTGAGACTCCAGAGCCACACTGCCTGAGGTCACGTTACAACTCTACCATTAATACATTGGTTGGGTGAGTTACCTAAGCTCTCTGAACTCATTTCCTCATCTACAAAATGAGGACAAATCTACTAAAGGTGTTGTGAGGATTAAGTGACTGAATATTGTAAAGTCCTTTAGAACAATTTCTGACACACAGTAAATACGCAGTGTGTTAGATGCTTTTCCATCTCTGATTGCCCGGTGCCCACACGAGTGAGATTGGATGGAAGGGGAGAGGGCACAACCATTAAAAGAATGAGGAGGGGGACCCAGCCTGAGAAAAACAGGATACAACTAAAACAGGCTGGAACC